>NC_142841.1:6060606-6363636 GCF_061612785.1 Hesperophylax consimilis | reverse complement strand
TGTCATACAAATATTCTCGGGCAACGAATAATCTAGACACTTTTTTAAAACCTCCTACCATCATTATTATGGGCTAAAAATGTTGCTTGCGCAATGATGGATCAATATTTTTGATTACTAAATATAATATATAATCTTCCGCTATCACCAGGCATGCTTTCGGTGGTAGGAGTACGCTAATTCATTCATATGAATTTTGTAAAAAAAACTGCTACTACTAAATAATTCTAAGGAATTTCAGACATTTCGATTACTAATTCATTCCAATTATACCTCATCCTTAGTTTCTCTGTACCAAGCAATAATTAATTATTATATAGGCAAGTCTCTTAACGATAGCATTGTCAAAAATGCTTTTCCACGTCAATGACTCTTACTGTATCGCTTTCTGCTTCCGCTCTCCAAGTTAACAGTTACCATATTCGATTAATTAGTTATTATTAATTAGTCAATTATTAATTAGTCAATTATTATCACCATCGCTAATTAATTATCAATGGCTTAATCATTGTTAAGCGGCGTTGACTCGAATGCGTTAATTGGAGTTGATCTGTAAACGTTAATCGAATTATTTCGTTCTCTGACCTTTTCTCTCGATTATCTTCGCGTGGATGATCGGCTCTCGCTTTTAGTAGAGTCATGGCCGTGCGTGTCATTGAATAAAGAGAGGGTATTTTCTTAAGTCATTGGTGCGTGTTGTCAATGTTGTCATATTTCTGCCCACTGAAGAGATGAACTGATAGAAGTACATTGTCGGCGTGACCGTGTGCCCTAAATAAACTCGATTCTTCCTTGCTTTTGGTAATATTGATATCAGAATTCTTTTCGGACAGATAATAATCAATTTCATTGGCCTGTCTGGAGCCTATATAGGATAAAGAAGAAATCTAGAACTGACTTCCGTATAAATTTGAAGGGAAACAAATATGCCTCCGACTTAGTACTTTTTGGATCTAGAGAATTTATCACGCGGTCTGCCTCTCTTACACTTGTCTGAAATTGTACACGGACAAATTGCTTCTGCTGATTTATTAAAATCCGGTTAAAAACGGGATTGCAGAGCGTTTCACGCATCTGCATTTGTCCTTGTAATATACAATGACGAAATGCGAAAATATTAGAATTTATATGAACAGGTGTTCCGACATCGCGATAACACATTCGTGTTTTACTGAAAGTTTATTAGGAAACCTATCAATTCATTCTTTAAAGGCCTGCAATCCCGTTTTAATCGGATTACAAATAATTTGATGAGATTCTTAATAAATTAGAAATTTTTTATCAGTAAATTTTCTCCGTGTATATCGCCACCCCATTTAAATTTCGTAATCATGGGCTTATATGTGTATCACCAATATGCCTACAAAGCACTTCTTTGTGTTACTCTTTATTCTAGGGGAGCCTAGAAGTCGAAAGGTCTCACGCAAATTGGCGACATCAATTTTCTTTAAAATCTATATTTTTTATGAGAATACCGTACAAGAGTCCCAACTGCTCCCAATCATTTGGAGCCAGTGGACTACGGCATCCCAAATTGGGGTTGTGTGGCTGAAGGTAGTGGGGAGGGGAAGAAGATAGGAAAGAGGAACGTGGGGGAGTACCTGGCTATTCAGAGCTTGTCACCAAACACGGCTAAAGCCATTTCAAGCAACCTTTCAATTCTGAATGATGGTCTTACACCAGGGCGACACTGAGAGTATCTTCCACTCTGAAATGTGGAACTCTATGTGTGGAAAAGGCCCAAATTGGCCTTTTAATTGGATCACGAAACATGCCCACAAGGCACTTCTTGTGTTATTCTTTGTTCTACGGGAGCCTGGGCCTCGATTCTCGACGATGTCATTCCACTCGAACAACGAGTGTTTCGACTCAATCGTTATTTGAGTGGAATGACTTTGACGTTTGGCGTATGTAAGTATGCACCTTCGAATAAGATCGTCGACCAATGTATATACTTTCGAAGGCGATTTCGAGTGACCTGGATTGGAGAATCGATACCCTGGAGGCGGAATAGTCATGCGAATTGGAGACGTCAGTTTTCTTTAAATTCTGTATTTATAGATCACACTTCTAGGAATTATTTTTTCACTGTTTCCGACTATTGCTGGCTGGTTGTCCTCGCCCTGTCAATTCTTACGTGTCACTATTATGTATTGCCATTGCTAATATTGTTGTCATTGCTATTGGCCTCCGGATTGGCATCCATCATTGTAGTTATGTTGTCATCGCGTTTGATGAGGCCGATGGAGGCACGGAATTTTGGGTTTTTTTATTTTAAAAAAATTACGTCATGCCCTGTCATTGACTCTGTGAATAGAGTAGTTTTATTTTAATGATGCATTATTATCAATATAAATGTTGACAGTTTTATTTTATTGGCATCAGCTTTTCCGGAAATATTATTTTTTAAATGCGTTTTAAATTTATTCAATTTTCACTTTCGTTTTCGGGAATGAATGAATGCAAATCTTGGAGGCGAAAATTAACACACTTCCCGATATTCGATCGAGCTAAAGTATACTCGCTGTTGATAATGCATTCTATTAACTTTGGTGGCGATCACATACATAATAATAATAATAATAATAACATGGCATTTATATAGCGCAGTTTAGTGTCATTTCACTTCAAGTGCGCTTAACTACTCGTATAACAAGCTTTAAAAATGGTAATTCAGTATTAGTGGTTCTTAAAATTATTCCTACAGTGTGCCTTACCCAATACATATCTAATATTATAACACTAAATACACTGTTTATACAAAGTGATGACAAAACTTAGAATAGCAATAACAGCAGGACAGGACAAAACAAGAATATTAAAACCAAAACACAATATAAAACAGGAGGCAGTTTGTGCTCAGGAATGAGAATTTTCTGAGCAGGCACTTCAAAAAGGTACAATAAGGAGACAACCGAAACCAAACAATTACAGGAAGTTTTAGAATATGGCTTATTATAAAATATTGAAAAGAAGTTAAAATTTATGAATGTTAAGATTTTTTAAATAATTTTGTTTTTAAAGCCCGTTTAAATTCAGCCAAATTTTGGAGATTAGTAAGAGCTGAGGGAAGTCTATTCCAGATGAGCGGACCTGTTACACTAAAAGAACGATCATTGTAAACATACATACATACATTGTAATAATACATATTATTATATATTCTCACTTCTCTGAAATTGGATGATATTACAGCAGTTAATATGGAGAAAAAAAATGTCGGTACTACCCAATTGGAATTTAGCTCCGTTGTTAGCGCGGTTGACTCCAGTTCCTGAAGGAACGTACAATCCTCACCAAAACCAGTTTTAAGACTTTTAAAAGTTCACAGCTGTTAAGTCAATAATCTCTTAATAAAAAAGATGTATTATAGTAAAAAAACTTTGTTTTTTACGGGTTAATTAAAAAAAATATGAATTCAATGTAAGAGTTCTGGGGCTCTATTCCTGAATCGAGGGCGCTCGTAATCGCCGTCGAAAGTACGTACGTTGGTCGTCGTTGCTATTCCCGAAATTGGTCGAAGGTACATACTTCGACGCCAAACGTCAAAAGTCATTCCACGCAACAACTACTGGGTATAACCAGTAGAAACAGGGCAGCGAGTGGTAGGTTGTTGGCGTTTCTATGGAATTGGCTGTCAAAATCTAGTCTAGCTGTCAATTTTTGTTTTACCGCGCGGATTCCGCAAATGTAAAAGTGGGTGAAAATTTCCCACTTACTAAGTCTTTATCGGAGCTTACAAGCTCAATTAAGAGTTGCTTTTGGCAATTTGTAATATGTCCCGCAGCCATTTCTGTTTTGAATAACGAATAACTGTTGTCTGTTTGACAGTCACACCATAGAAATCCCAAAAACATCAGGAACATAGACAATATTCACAGGGGTGCCAATATAATCATCTCTTCTACCAACTTCGACCGTTCGACGCTCAAGAATACGTAAAATTGAAACATTCGAAAAAGTTAGTCGCGACGACTAGTAGTTTTTCACTCGAAGACGGCGCATACGAAAACGATTGATCGTTTAACTCCAGAATCGCAGGCCTGGGCCTCGATTCTCGACGATGTCATTCCACTCGAACAACGAGTGGTTCGACCCACTCGTTGTTCGATTGGAATGACTTTTGACGTTTGGCGTATGTAAGTATGTACCTTCGACGAGACTCAGAATAAGATCCTCGACCAATGTATGTACTTTCGACGGCGATTGCGAGCGGCCTGGATTGGAGAATCGATACCCTGCTGCGTAGAGCCAGTGAGGCTGTGGCAGTCACAGCTAAGGAAAGTTCGAAAGGAGCAGGGACAAATAGGGGGAGAAGGTCAGGAACATGTCTAATCAAATATAGTATCTTTCATATTTATATTTAATGTAAAATCAGGGGAACTAAATCGCCATCTGTGATTGTTGTTGGGCAATATTGTTATGCATAAACTAACCATTTCAAGCTGAGCTATTTCGATTCAGAATTACGGATTACGGATGAATTAATAATGTTTCAAGTCATATACATTTTTTTTTAACGCTGGACCTCCTGTAACACAAACTAGCAAAACTTTCCAATAAATTTGATTAATACATTTTTTTAAATCATGTGGAATTCAAAATTTTTTTCGCAAAAAACAACACAAATCATTTTTTTCCTATGTGATTCAATTTACGTCTTTAAATCAGTAAACCTAATGTATGTTTTTCTTCTTTCTAGTATTAAAATGTCTGCGGCTATCAACTGATCCTGTCACATTGAAGCTCAAAAGAGGTAAGATTTATTTTTTAAATCAAAATGATTATATATTGTTAGGAAAACAAAAGCATAATACACTCCCTTTACTGGAGTAATCGCCAGTCAGCTTTTATTAAACAAAAAAAAAATCTGCTACCAAAGCCAAAAAAATGAAAAAAATCGTAAAATTATTAAAATTATATTTTTAACTATTTCAATTTTTTTTTATTATTATTTCTTTTTTGATACTGACTATTCGTGGTAGAGTTCGATTATAGTGAATGTTATATATTTTTTTTATATAGAGTGGAGACAGTTTACATATAGTTCCCGTGAGTACTTAGGCCATATGCCCATTGTGCTATCTCAAATTTTACGTCATTCCTTTAACATTCACCTGGTCCCTTTTATAAAGTTCACCAGGGTTGTTATTGCATATGTGGCTATGACTTCTGGTTCCACAATGTGTGTTCCCAGGTCTCATCTCTCCTCTCCAATCCCCCTTGGTTCCGTGAAGGCCCCACAAGTGAAGAGTTCATGGAGCTGGCCTCATCTCTCCTCTCCACTCCTCCTTGGTTCCCTAAAGGTCCCATGGGGGAAGAGTCTACTCCCCGTTGGTTCCCTGAAGGCCACACGACGAGAGAGTCCACTCCCCCTTGGTTCCCTGAGGGCCCAACGAGAGAAGAGGGCTTAATCTCTCCTCTCCACTCCTCCTTGATTCCCTGAAGGCCCCACGAGGTAAGAGGGTCTAGTCGCTCCTCTCCACTCCTTGGTTCCCTGAAGGCCCCACGACGTAAGAGGGTCTAGTCGCTCCTCTCCACTCCTCCTTGGTTCCCTGAAGGCCCCACGAGGGAAGAGGGTCTTGTCGCTCCTCTCCACTCCTCCTTGGTTCCCTGAAGGCCCCACGAGGTAAGAGGGTCTAGTCGCTCCTCTCCACTCCTCCTTGGTTCCCTGAAGGCCCCACGAGGGAAGAGGGTCTCCTCGCTCCTCTTCACTTCTCCTTAGTTCCCTGAAGGCCCCACGAGGTAAGAGGGTCTAGTCGCTCCTCTCCACTCCTTGGTTCCCTGAAGGCCCCACGACGTAAGAGGGTCTAGTCGCTCCTCTCCACTCCTCCTTGGTTCCCTGAAGGTCCCACGAGGGAAGAGGGTCTCCTCGCTCCTCTTCACTTCTCCTTAGTTCCCTGAAGGCCCCACGAGGTAAGAGGGTCTAGTCGCTCCTCTCCACTCCTCCTTGGTTCCCTGAAGGCCCCACGAGGTAAGAGGGTCTAGTCGCTCCTCTCCACTCCTTGGTTCCCTGAAGGCCCCACGACGTAAGAGGGTCTAGTCGCTCCTCTCCACTCCTCCTTGGTTCCCTGAAGGCCCCACGAGGGAAGAGGGTCTCCTCGCTCCTCTTCACTTCTCCTTAGTTCCCTGAAGGCCCCACGAGGTAAGAGGGTCTAGTCGCTCCTCTCCACTCCTCCTTGGTTCCCTGAAGGCCCCACGAGGTAAGAGGGTCTAGTCGCTCCTCTCCACTCCTTGGTTCCCTGAAGGCCCCACGACGTAAGAGGGTCTAGTCGCTCCTCTCCACTCCTCCTTGGTTCCCTGAAGGCCCCACGAGGGAAGAGGGTCTCCTCGCTCCTCTTCACTTCTCCTTAGTTCCCTGAAGGCCCCACGAGGTAAGAGGGTCTAGTCGCTCCTCTCCACTCCTCCTTGGTTCCCTGAAGGCCCCACGAGGTAAGAGGGTCTAGTCGCTCCTCTCCACTCCTCCTTGGTTCCCTGAAGGCCCCACGAGGGAAGAGGGTCTCCTCGCTCCTCTTCACTTCTCCTTAGTTCCCTGAAGGCCCCACGAGGTAAGAGGGTCTAGTCGCTCCTCTCCACTCCTCCTTGGTTCCCTGAAGGCCCCACGAGGTAAGAGGGTCTAGTCGCTCCTCTCCACTCCTCCTTGGTTCCCTGAAGGCCCCACGAGGGAAGAGGGTCTCCTCGCTCCTCTTCACTTCTCCTTAGTTCCCTGAAGGCCCCACGAGGTAAGAGGGTCTAGTCGCTCCTCTCCACTCCTCCTTGGTTCCCTGAAGGCCCCACGAGGTAAGAGGGTCTAGTCGCTCCTCTCCACTCCTCCTTGGTTCCCTGAAGGCCCCACGAGGGAAGAGGGTCTCCTCGCTCCTCTTCACTTCTCCTTAGTTCCCTGAAGGCCCCACGAGGTAAGAGGGTCTAGTCGCTCCTCTCCACTCCTTGGTTCCCTGAAGGCCCCACGACGTAAGAGGGTCTAGTCGCTCCTCTCCACTCCTCCTTGGTTCCCTGAAGGTCCCACGAGGGAAGAGGGTCTCCTCGCTCCTCTTCACTTCTCCTTAGTTCCCTGAAGGCCCCACGAGGTAAGAGGGTCTAGTCGCTCCTCTCCACTCCTCCTTGGTTCCCTGAAGGCCCCACGAGGTAAGAGGGTCTAGTCGCTCCTCTCCACTCCTTGGTTCCCTGAAGGCCCCACGACGTAAGAGGGTCTAGTCGCTCCTCTCCACTCCTCCTTGGTTCCCTGAAGGCCCCACGAGGGAAGAGGGTCTCCTCGCTCCTCTTCACTTCTCCTTAGTTCCCTGAAGGCCCCACGAGGTAAGAGGGTCTAGTCGCTCCTCTCCACTCCTCCTTGGTTCCCTGAAGGCCCCACGAGGTAAGAGGGTCTAGTCGCTCCTCTCCACTCCTTGGTTCCCTGAAGGCCCCACGACGTAAGAGGGTCTAGTCGCTCCTCTCCACTCCTCCTTGGTTCCCTGAAGGCCCCACGAGGGAAGAGGGTCTCCTCGCTCCTCTTCACTTCTCCTTAGTTCCCTGAAGGCCCCACGAGGTAAGAGGGTCTAGTCGCTCCTCTCCACTCCTCCTTGGTTCCCTGAAGGCCCCACGAGGTAAGAGGGTCTAGTCGCTCCTCTCCACTCCTCCTTGGTTCCCTGAAGGCCCCACGAGGGAAGAGGGTCTCCTCGCTCCTCTTCACTTCTCCTTAGTTCCCTGAAGGCCCCACGAGGTAAGAGGGTCTAGTCGCTCCTCTCCACTCCTCCTTGGTTCCCTGAAGGCCCCACGAGGTAAGAGGGTCTAGTCGCTCCTCTCCACTCCTCCTTGGTTCCCTGAAGGCCCCACGAGGGAAGAGGGTCTCCTCGCTCCTCTTCACTTCTCCTTAGTTCCCTGAAGGCCCCACGAGGTAAGAGGGTCTAGTCGCTCCTCTCCACTCCTCCTTGGTTCCCTGAAGGCCCCACGAGGTAAGAGGGTCTAGTCGCTCCTCTCCACTCCTCCTTGGTTCCCTGAAGGCCCCACGAGGGAAGAGGGTCTCCTCGCTCCTCTTCACTTCTCCTTAGTTCCCTGAAGGTCCCATGAGGGAAGAGGCCTTCGTCTCTCCTCTCCACTCCACTCCACTCCTACTTGGCTCCCTAAAGGTCCCACAATGGAAGAGGACTTTGTATCTCCTCTCCACTCCTTGTTTCCCTAAAGGCCCCACGATGGAAGAGGGTTTCGAGAGAAAAGGGAATTTTCAAATGGTCCAATAGTCGTCCCACGGGTATCCCGGGAAATAAAAGGTCTACTCCAGCAGAGCCCCGAGTGCTGGAGTAAGGTTTAAATACTCCGAGATGCGACCCTGTTTCTCGGAGGCACCGTTCGTGACACTGTTCACCAGGTCATTCAGCACGAGCATGGTAGCTCGCCGTAGCTTGGGATGGCTATTGCAGGTCGTGTTTCCACTCCCTGAGCAATGGGTTCGCCACACTCCTAATGATATATTAAAACAATTTAAAACTTTTTCCACTTATTTGATTTTTTTACCGTTGCCGGTTTCATCTTATTATAGCCATCTTTAGACTGATACAATTATTCCTTAAACTATGATTTATACACACAAATTTTGTGGGAGGGGTTGGGGGTTTAATGGGGTAGTAATTCAATGGTTTTATCACAGTTATATGGATTTTCCCAACTTCATTGCTATAGGTAGGAAACTCCACATAATTGCAATAAAATCATTGTATACTCATCCCCGTAAACCCACACCCCCTGCCCCAAATGTCGCGTATACAAACCATAGTTTAAGAATTAATTGTACCAGTTTGAATATGGCTATGAAAAGCTGAAACCGGTAACGGTTAAAAAATAAAAGAAGTGGATTTTTTATTGTTTACTTTATATTACTTTATATATTGTATTACTTTATATTGTTTTGTAGGAAAAACTTCATAGGAAAAATTCACTGAAATAATTCACTGAAATATTTTTTCCTATAAATTTTTATGGGTACACTTGTGTACTGATATATTTAGCAAGTTGCATTCTGGCCACACGATAGTATACTGGTGCTTGCAATAAGATATCTAGTTTCAATTCCCATAGAGCCAATATAACTTGGCTTCAGTTTCAAGTTATAACTTTGCCTCAGGCAGAGAATTATGTTTCCCAGGCTTTACTTTAAATACAATACATTATAGCCTGCGCTATTCATAACTCTACTGAAATATATCATATTCCAGCAAATTCAACTCAAAGTTAAATAATATACGCCTATTAAAAGCAACTTCTAACTACCTCCATATTAAATAAGTTTATGAATCCATTGATGGAATTATGCAACCGTAAAATACAATTTTACTACCGTATCAAAGTTTTTTCATTTCAAAATTTCTGCATCCACTAGAGAGAAAAGTATTTTTAACTCATACCAGTTGTTAGTTATGTATAGTGAAAAATTAATAAAGCTTCATTTCGTGTTCCTAATAGAGTCCCACAAACTAAAAATGTCTTTCACTGCAACAATAATGTTAATGCTTATTAGTTTATAAACTCCCTTATACAAGGCTCAGGTAACCAATATGCAGAAGTAGCAGATATTTTTAATATCACCGAAAGAACTTACAAAAAACATTTCACATATTTAAAAAAAAATGAATTAGTTTAACAATTTGTTTCCTGAAGCCTGATTGTAAATTTTAGTTTTCATATTAGTATATATACACTGTAATTGTTTTCATGTTAGTATATATACACTGTATTTGTAATTGTTTTGTAATCCTTTATTTGTTAAATGTTTTCTTATTCTTCTTCTTCTTCTTCAATGGCGCTACAGCCCATTTCGAGCCTTGGCCTCCTTTAACATGAGCCTCCACCGCCCTCTGTCCTCGGCCGTCGTCTTCCAATCTGCAACATGGAGTAGTCCTCTGGCATCTTTCCTGACATCGTCCTCCCATCTCAGCCTAGGTCTGCCCGCCTTTCGTTTGCCTCCCGGGTGTCCTGTTAGAACCTTCTTTGGTACACGTGTGCTTGGCATTCGGTGCACATGTCCGGCCCATCTTAGTCTTTTCTTATTATTATTCTGTATTTAAAGAAATTGACTAGTAAATTAATCTAGATTTCATAAAAATCAATTTTTATAAGAATCCTGTTGCTTTAACCAAAATGATAATCTTTGAATTGTATAAAACAATATCTCTTCTGGACTACGCCACAGATGCTGATAGTGTTTTCTCTATCATTTAGAGAATTTCTTCCGGAAGCTTTATATATGTATATATATAATACTTGTATACGTCAGCTAGTAAATACAAAAACAAAAAGTTCAAGTCATTTTAACCACATCAATAATTTCAAGACAAGTTCGCACAACAATTAATTCATTTGTAGTCAGTTTCAGTCAAAATAACTTGGGGTGAGATGGGTTAAGAGACGAATAAGACATTTTGTAGTTATAGTAAATCATTTTGTTTGCTTTGGCGTAGCACATAATGGAGCATTTCTTAAAATGAAGTCCTCATTTATGGAATTTATATCGCTTTGTAGCTGCAAGAAATTTTCCAAAATATTTATTAAAAGGAAAATACTTATTAATATTTATGAATGTCTTCCACAAATAAGAGAAACTTTTATGCAATGGTAAATGTCCTTTAAAATCAGGATCTCGCCAGAAGTTGATCCCAAATTTTTGAGTAAATTATCTCTATAATACTATAAAGAAGAGTGTCTGTGAGGGCATGACTTTGCTTTTTGTACAAATCGACAGTTTTATCCCGAGATTGATAAAATTTTGCAAACATGACCTTCATAACAAGAGAAAGGTGACTGTCTTAATGAGTCCTTCAAAAACCACCCCACCCCCTTTTATCACCCCCTTAAAGCAGAATTTTGATACTTGATGAAATTTTGCACGCTTGACATTTAAAATAAGAGGAAAATTACTTTTTACTTCTGATTTCGAAAAGTTAGTCCGGGTAACGTCGGGGACTTCAGTACTAGTTTTTAAAAAAATTATGCAAGTCCACTCTAATAAATTAAGTATTGCTGCAAGAAACAATTTCATGTCAAGTTGTCAAGGTTATTTCTCAATAACACAGTTGGTGATTTTTAGCAGCAAGCTGGTGATTTATGGTATTTTTTTAAAGAAGTTTTGCAAGATTAACTAGATTACTCTAACCAAGTTGAATTTAACAATATTTCTATTACTGTTACTAACAAAGATGACGTTGATTCCAGATCCGGGCATAGCGGCCCACGTGGGCAGGTACCTGTCCCCCTCGCTGCAGCAGGGGGATGACAGCCCGGAGCAGTACATCCTGCCCTCGGAGCGCAAGGGCAACCTGCAGCAATCTAGTCACTACCTCCGCAATGCTAAATCTAACCACTAGTAAGTATATCACTATATATATAGCGGCCCATGTGGGCATATACCTGTACCCCTCGCTGCAGAAGGGGTATGATAGTCTGGTGCAGTACATCCTGCCCTCGGAGCGCAAGGGCAACCTGCAGCAATCTAGTCACTACCTCCGCAATGCTAAATCTAACCACTAGTAAGTATATCACTATATATATAGCGGCCCATGTGGGCATATACCTGTACCCCTCGCTGCAGAAGGGGTATGATAGTCTGGTGCAGTACATCCTGCCCTCGAAGCGCAAAGGCAATCTGCAGCTATCTAGACACTACCTCTGCAAAAATAGTAAATTTAACAACTAGTAAGTATATCAATGTATAGTGGCCCATGTGGGCATATACCTGTCCCCCTCGCTGCAGCAGAAGGATGACAGCCCGTAGCAGGACATCCTGCTCTCGGAGCGCAAGGGCAACCTGCAACAATCCAGTCACTACAAATTTAACCACTAGTGTATTATTCATATAAGTATATCACTGCAGCAATCTAGTCACCAGAAAAAAACTATCTTAAAAGCATTAAATGTAATACTGATATTCGCCTATGTACCACTGTGTACTTATAATCTCATGTATCACATTATTGTAAAAGCCTTTTATGGCGTTTAATAAACAAATAAATAAATTAATTAATTTTTTTTACTTGAATAAATAGTTAAAGGGATACAAATAATATGAGTCGTGTAATTTCTATACCCGCTATATCAACTTTCATTGATTTGGAGAAAACCGCAAAAAACTGTCACATCTCTAGCGTACATAAGTAAATGCATTACAATTTTTTATATAATGAATTGGAGTAATAAAATTTCGAAAAGCATTTATTTTTCTATATATGTCTAGCAATAATTAAGTAATTTCGATAAATAAAATGGATATAGCGGATTTTGATACTCACTTCGTGATTTTGAAAGTCAACTGAGCCGACATGGCGGGTTTAGAAACTCACGCGTAGATCATTTTGACACACAAGCATGGCGTCAGAGCGGCGGCCATATTGTATTTTGGCAAAATAACTGCTTGTGATTCGTTGAATCTGATATAGCGGGTTTTGATAGTAACTTTCTGTATGATATAGCGGATTTGGTTTCTCACTCGCAGTTTTAACATGGTTTTTGGTCGCGATAAGGAGGGTTTTTAAACTCAATTTTAGGCTCCTCTTGTTGCTCGTAAAAATGTGAACAAGATGTCATACTCAGATCATTTTGTCAAAAAATCGGATATAGCGGGTATAGAAATTATAGGATTCATATTACATACATACTAAAATTAGTTGATGTAAAATTTCTAATTTTAATATTTAATTTTCCAGTTCCTCACCATCCCCTTCACCCGAGCAGCTGGCCACACTGGTGAGGCCATCCCCCTCCCCCCCGCGCACCCCCCCACAGCACCAACACTCCCCCTCCCCCCACCCGCAGTCGCCCCACCAGTCCCCTCACTCCCCGCCCCAATCCAACCGCTCCAACGGCTGCAGCGAGCGCAGCAACAACAGCAAGAGCAGCAGTAACGGCTGCACGGATTGGAGTCAGTATTATTTACAATTTTAAAAATATATATATTTCTACTATGATAGATTAATTACTACTAGTAGAGTTCTGTGAACATAAGGTCTCGTGTAATGTTGATTATTCTGATTTGATAGCTCATAATGCTTATTCCAACTCTGGCGGAGTAAAAAGGTACTATCCAACACGGTTACCATCTTGACAGGATTTACTGGACACAGGACAAATAAATTTACAGACTGATTAAATGCAAAGAAACGGGACTTTGCTGTAGTCGATTATTGCATAATAGCAGCTACATGAAAATTGTCTTGTCTCGTCAACTGTCTCGTTTATTTAGTTGAAATTTATTTACATCTAGGGCCGGTTCTGAGCCAAACGCCGCCTGGCGCTAATAAAAATCTCGAGGGCTCTTTGTTAGGTGATTATCGGATCCTCTTGGTAAGTCAGAGCCCGGAGCGGACTGCTCCAATTGCGACCGCACAAGACCGGCCCTGCCTACATGGCTGTCGCATATATGATCCATCGGTGGCATCTCATGACATTTAATAAAGTATAAGAGGTTGATTCTACCACAGAGAAATGAATTGAAAATATTATATACTAAATTATCCAATGATAAAAAAATCCTTTTAGAAGATTGGTACTGAAATAATATGTATAGTTTTTTAAGCTAATATTTAATTTATTTTGCAGGTGATCGAAGCAGCAACGGTTGCACAGAAAAGAACAGCAGCAACGGCTGGGCGGGAGGGGGCAGTGGAGGGGGGAGGGGCTACCGCTCCCAGGGGGAACCCCACAATCCACCGCCAGTCAAGCATTCCAAGTACTAACCACTCACTACTCACTTATTCACTTTTTACCTTTTTAACAAATAGCTTCCAGATAGTTTGGTCCTATGATATGTTTGAAAAAAAAAATCTGGCAGAAAGTCTCACTGGCTCTGGTGAGCAGGGAGTAGTTGGGATTCTTATGCGGTAGTCACATGAATAGAAAAAGTCAAAAAAGTTGGGGTAGGTGGATTAGATGAGGTAACTTTTCCTTATCTTTTTATTCACTTTCATGTTTGTCATGGAACCCACAAAAAACACTGTAGAAAAATTTTTTTCCGTAAAAAATGTTTTTAAAACATAAATTTTTTTGGTTTGACTGATGATTGTACCTTCCTACCCAGAACTGGAGTCGATAACTCTACCAATTTCGCCAAATGCTGATCGGGTAGGATCGACATTTATTTAGTATATTGTCTGCTTTAATATCACCCAATTTCAGAGAAATGCGTATATTTCCATGTGTACAACAAAAGTTGTTAGAGTGCATTGCCATCGACAAAGAGTCTTATCTGTCGAGTTTCAGTTCAATGGGATTATCAGATTCAAATAGATGCATTAAAAAATAACACTAAAACATGTTGCCTCAGTAGGTTCGAGGCCTACATGATGACGGGGGAGCTGATGCTGAAGCTGTCCCGCACGGAGCGGTCGGGCGAAGGCATTCTTGGTGGTGGCGGCTGGAGCGGCTCTCCCGCTGGGCCTGGCGGCCCGCCCGCTCACCCTCACAGACACCACCATGCACCGAGGCACCGGACGCCGGATTATGACATTAATACGTAAGATATCATGTCATTAAATTTTTCTGCATATAATTATTTATTGGTAAAATGATCGTAAACAAAATGATCAGATACAAAATGATTGTAATCAAATGATCGTAAGCAAAATGATCATAAGCAAAATTATTGCAGGCAAATAATAAGCAAATTAATAATTGTAAGCAAATAATAGTGTCTGTGTGTCATGTTAAAGTTAAAAGAAAACCATTTATTTTGTGAGATATAATGTACAGTGCACTGTATACTGAACACTATATTTTAATACTTTTCTTAATCATATTAAATGTTGGTTTTACCAAATTTATATTACGCAAATCTAAATAACAGTTAACAATAAATATATCTAGATTATGATCATAGTAACTCGGCATACCCAAGCTACTAAACGAAAATCAAATATTATTTGAAATGCAACACAATTAACTTTGTAATATGTTTATTACGGTCCTCCTATTGGTATTTGCCCATACCTGCTCTCTTAAAAATATGCGCGACACATCTCGCTCGCTCGCACATAGGAGTTGAGTGGGGCGGAACAGAGATAGAGATTCGAATCGGGTTTCACGGTCATAAAAACCCTTATTCCAGGAATTGAATTATTACAATAACAAATAATATACTATACTTTTGTTGAAATACGCAACCTTGTAATTCCGTCTTCTCTGCCATTGAAATGAGGCCGGCGTAGAACTACCCTTCTCGGCGTTAAGCATCAATCGACCGAACGGGTAGAACTTCCTTTCCTGGCCGAAGTGTGTTGCCGACCAACCAGTTCCCTGGGTGAATTTTTGTACATGAGTAGTTGCCTAGGATTTGATGTTACAGAAGGTGTTAAGCAAGGGTGTGACTGGCTGCTCAATTTGTACAGAGATAATAATTGAAAGCATGGATTGAAAGGTTCGGTGTAGAAATGAGTAATCTGAAACGAGTGTGTATGCTATGTTTTAACGATGCTGTGTTTATTTCTAACACTATAGCAGATCTGCAGAGTCACGTGTGTAGGATGAACTAGCCAAGAAGTAGAGTATTTATGCCAAATGAAATGTCTTTGCATTTTCTATGATGGCCTTTTACATTTAAGATTTTACTGTGATATTGGGATGGTGGAATAATAGTCATTAGACTGTAATTGACACACTATATTGTCTCGGATGATGATGATAATGATGTATGCAGAATGATGATAATGGCGAATGTGAGTCTGAAGTGACAGTATCTTAAAGTCTCCTCAAGTTTTACTATATTTTTTTACTTCATTTTGTTTGTCTGTCTCAGGTACAACTCCACCCCGGTGTCCCCCATAGACTCACGCGCCTCCTCCGCCCCCCAGGTGCAGCGCTACAATTCCACCCCCGCCTCCAGTGGTCTGGACCACCAGCCCAGTCGCTGCCAGGAGCCCCCCATGCCGGAGCCAAACGCGTTCATGTACATTTTCTGATTAAAAAGTTTTTAAGATTAAAACATACAAATTCGTCCATCATACACGGAGCCTGAATACAGTTCAATTTTTTATTTTTTATTTAAGAAAAAGTTATTTTAGTTTGTTCTTTAGTTATTTTATTATATTTTTTTTGTATGTTATTATGTTGCAGGTTTAATTCCACCCCCACATCCCCCAGTGACATGCGCTGCGCCCGAACCATGAGCAGCCCCATGGAGGGGCAAATGAGCCCCGCCCCCAATAACAACCACCTGGTCATGGGCTGCGTCAGAACCAGCCGCTCCGAGGACCACCTCCAGGTGATTACCAATCATGTCCTCATTGCATGATGAACATCCTAACTGTCGCTTTAACTAAATACCAATATAAGCCAGCGCACAGATGTGAGTTTAGTCACAGTAATAGTTTTGTCACTTTCGAATTCCATTCTTAACCCTACGTTCCAGTCTCAACTACACGGAGAAATTTTCGGAATGCTCCAGAGGTATCTAAAATGTGACTTATATTTCCTTGTCTTAAAAAGAAATACCGTTTTAGAAAGTAGATAAAATTATCTTTGTAATGTTTGTACAATAAACATTGATATTAAAAAAAAATTATTTTAATATCAAACAAAAAAACTTACTGGATCATTTGGGCTCGAAATGGCCATAATTTTTAGTAGTGCGATATTTAGAAAAGACATAGTTTTTGTGTAGGAAATTAATGTCACTTCACTTTTATGCCATTTTTTATTCAACTGTCAATGAAAAAAATCCTGCCAATTTCTAATAATTTTATTTTATCATGTAAAAATATTTGAGGCAAACAGAGAAGATAATTATTTATCTTTCCAACGATGAACAAATCAGGTATCTACGCATTATAGAAAGATAAAATAATTTATGGACGCCTCGGTCAGATCTGTCCTTCATAGCCTCTAATGGAATATGATGTTTGTGGTTAGTATGTAGAGTCGTTCAGAGACTTGAAGGGTTAAGTCGGTTTCTCATTGATCGTGACCCCCACTCCAATTTCCAAGGCTCCTTCACCCCTCGCGGTTCTGCGTTACGTGGAGAGCTACAGACACCGACCTTCTTGGTCCTCCAGCGCATTGGTGACCTTCCTCTGCTTCTCTTGTCAAACACTTTGCCAGTGACTCTATACAAGTTGGAGTCCTCATACAAGTTCTACAAATTGGAGTCCTGTTATAAGTCTTCCATTCAAATCCATAAAAAGTCACTTTAATGACCCATTGCCATGTGTGCGCATTTACAACACTTTAACCAGCAATTCCTGAGCATATTTGAAGTTAGTGTGATGTTGTTAATTAAAATGTAGATGTCATTTTGCTGTCCGATGATAATTTTTTTCAATTAAAAAAACAATTTTTTTTCTTACCACTGATCAAAGTTTATACTTTGCAATGGATCGTGTGATTCGTCTCTGATACTCTTGGCTCGTCTGTACGGTGCTGTTGGAACGAAACGTAGTGCATATTACGTGATGTGTTAGGTTTTACCCAGTCATGTGTTGTGGAAAAATATTTTTTTTTTGTTTTAATTGAAAAAATGTCATTGGACAGCAATATGGAATAAATATTTTAATTCCAAATATGTCCAGAAATCGCTGGTTAAAAGTGTTTCGGGTACATGCTGATATGTCGTATACTGCAATGGATTTTTAAACGGTGACAAAACTGTTGCCTATGTGTCGAAACTTACAAAAGTCATCTGTGTGCGCCTGGCCTTAGTTTAACTTTTTCTTCATTGTAGCTCTATAATAACTATCTGTCTTTGGCTTTGAACTTTGTGGCGTTGTTGTGTACCCATGAAAGATGAATAATTTGTGCCTTCATACGTTTTCAAATTAGTTCCTCGCGATACATAATACATCCGGTGAAAAGATAACATGTTTGACTCATAATGAATTATTATTAAGTTTCCTCATTGTGTAAGCATAACTCATCTTCTTCCTGCTTGATTGCTACCGCTGTTAGAATGTTTACGACGCTTCAGTTTCAGAAGGAGTCCTCCATGAGCGCGGTGGCTATTGACATTGACGACGACGATGTGACCTCCTCCCTCAACACCCTCCTGGACACGCGGCCCGACTCCCGGGGCAACTCTTCCGGCCGACAACCTGCCACGCATCCCACCGACAGGTTAACCACCTTCTCATACATACCTCATACTTACATCTTATTAGCTTCGTCCAGACTCCGAGACAAGTGCTAACAAGTATCAACCAAGAGTTGAACATTAAAGGAAATATCTGAATATTATTATTATTATTATTGATTTCATGCACTTTATTTATTTTCTGGTTCGGAATGTATGTGTGTTCTGCATTGTGTGGAGTGTCTGGAGGAAGCTATTGACATCATCATCATTTTCTTCCTCTTTTGGGTTGGGGTGTTTTAAACTACCATCGCATTTGATGTTCACCAAATCGATGATCTTTCTGCCATTCTGGTTTTTTTGACATTTTAACGGTCCCCGTTAAGCAGCCATTCTCGGTCTGTTCCAGCTTCTAATCAATTTTTTATCAGCTGCCAAGCATAACTATCATGTTTTTATGTTTGTCAGCTAATCACAATTTGATAAAAAGCAATAATTGTTGTTAAAATGTCGATATATCAAAATGGCGACTGACTGTCGATTTTGATGGAGTTCGAATCACGCCAACCTTAACCTCTCTGTTCCTCTCTACCCGACATTTTCTTGTCAACTATTTTTTTTCTATTTACTGTGTGGTGTTTTTTTTCTGGAGGTTTATTGTAAAATCACAATAGGCGCATATCATTAAATTATTATATATTAAACAAAAGAATAGTGGCAGTAACAGCGAAAGTGATGAATTGATGAGATTTCATTGAAAATTTATTAATGTCATTATTTTGTATTGGTTTTTTGTTGTCAGGAAAACAACAGCAAATAATACAGAATAGATTGACACTAACTGCAAACATTGCTTTTTACAGAATTAGTGATAGTAATATATATTTTTTTGAATATATTTTAATATTGTTTTTAACGGCGTTTCAGAATTGTTTGGACCTATAATGCGCCAGTTTCTAGTTCCTCAGAGAAGAACACTTCTCAATATAATGGCTCAAGCTCCACTACCGCCACATCGAATTCTACTTCTGTTTCAGAAGGAATCTCTCCTCAAAGGTATTTTACAAACTCGCCCCTTTATCTTCACACAATGTTGTTCGTAATAAAAAGCAATGATTATTTCACTTAACTTGTTGATTTTCTTCTCCTTCGGTATGAATGTATTCCTCTTAATATACTCATATCTGTGGTCTTAGATAAAGATATGATAAAGTACAAAATTTATTTATTTACAAGCTATACCCAGCCACGCGTTGCTGTGGCTTAGTCTGTCTGTGCCGATTGAGAAACAATAGCGCTTGTTGCTTTTACGTCTAACAGATGGCGCTGTTTGAAAAAAAACATGTTTTACCTGTCACCGGTGGCATCTATATAATATAGATATATAAAAACACAGGCGTATTCAAATGCAACGTTGTGTCAAAATTTACAAAGCAATCAGTAAAGAATTTTCGGAAATTTAAGATTTTGAACAAGCAAACATTTACATATTTATTTATATATAAATGACAATTCTCGAAAGAAAATGTTGACCTAAGACCACCGATATGTAATATCAAATCAGGCATGTTTCCGCATGTTTCCATTTTATTAAGTCACAACATGAATGAAAGATTGATCACTTTGTTTTCACTTTCTCGATGTTGAAACACATGTTATTTAATCACGCAGATCTCTTTCCCCCGCTTCTCCCACAAGCGTGTCAAGCTCGGTGATGTCGAGCGCCTCCATCTCGAGTCGGACACCGCCGGACCCCTCCAAGCACCCTCCGCTTGCCCCCAACCAGCAGCACAGCGTCTCGGAGGCCGTCTCCAACATCTCCAGTCCCGACTACCAAGAACAAGGAGTGGACCTGTTCAACGGACGAGAATGCATGGAAGTCTCGGACCCGAGTGATTCCGATTCCACGATCCTCGTGTCCGAACCTTGCAACAAACGTGTCAAATGCGGTCAAGGCGGGAATCCCCCTTACATGACGAGCTCTAACCCCACTCTGGAAAGCAATAGCAGGCAGAACAGTGATAACTCCGACAGCCAGGATCACAGGATAGTGATTCAGGTGAAGGGGCCTGACAAACAGGACAGGATGACCAACGGAGACAGTCCGTCGGCCGGGAGGAATAATCCCAGCAGTAAAGGGAACACTCAGAACGGGGATACGGGCCAACACACTCCCGAATCTCATGGCTATCATGTAAGTTATTTATCTCTACATATAATCATCTAGTATTTAGAACTTCATTTAGGAAATTATCAATATACATGCTAGTGCAGACCTGTGAAAAATCAAATGATAGTATGAATAACATTTCCCGCAGTCACCGGCATGACCATTGGCAAGTTAGTCCATGCTTTTGGTTCAATGTTATAAGTTTGTATTGCCAAGTTGATGATTCATAAAATAGTATCAATAGTATTTTGTTATCAAAATTTCTTAGGATGGCTGTTTGTAATGTCCGTCATAGCTATGAGACTTGATCAACACATTATCACCAGAATTGCTAAAATTTAATGTTGTGTTGTAATTTCAGGAGTTGCGCGAGGAAGAAATGTGCGTGGGGGGGTCGGCGTGCTCTTCGCCCGAGGAGGCGTGCTCGGAGGCGGATGCAGACTCACTGCACTCGTTCCACTACAGCCCCAAGGCAGTGGACATCCCCTCTGCTATCCGCCTCGCCAAGCGTCTCTACGGCCTGGACGGCTTTAAGAAGTCCGACGTCTCCAGGCATCTTAGCAAAAAGTAACACATTACTCTCTCTTTCTGAACAAAAGCTTGGCCTTTTTTTCCAAAATTGTGTTTTTTTTTGCACTACATTAGATTCTTGTTAATTCGAAATCCACCATCAAAAATCAAATTTAGAATTAACAAATTCCCACGTAATTCGAAATCGAGTAACTCTGTCACCCCTTCTAATTCGGGTAGTATCTTTGGAGTAAATTCGTAATAACACGAATTACTGCCGCGGTCAGCCCTTTAAATTCAGATATTCAAAGTAAATTCGTAAATACGATACATTTCGCGGCCGACCCTTTAAATTCAGATATTCAAAATAAATTCGAAAAAATATGACATTCTAGTGTAAATCTATTCAGATTTATAAAACAATAATACTAATTAGAACGATGTACAGCCACGTAAAAAATACATTTTTCGGTGTTTTACCACCTCGACTGTCTTTTAGATTCAGATTTAATAAATTTTGAATTACAAATTAATGAATTTTGAATTAAAAAACCATTTTGTATGAAAAAGGATTTTTGGGGAAATTCTTCAAAATTTAAAAATGATAAAATTTCATGTTGATGATTTAACTCTATTTTGGAAATTTCCCTAAATCATAAGTATTAAATAAGTTGAAAAAAGTGTTTCAATATATCATTACAATGGAATTCCACCACGAATTGTCAGGATCAAAACTAGAAATATCATAAGTATTAATATAAACACAAAAAAATTAACTTCTTTTCATTGGTGTGTTGTGTTATTATGCATATATTTTTTTTAGTGTTCAATATCTGAAAATTATTTTTTTTTACAATTCCTAATATCAAATTGAATTAAATAAATTTTTTGTGCGGTAATTAAGTAACTGGCTTATTTCCTTTTTATTTCTGTTTGTACATATTTTGATTGCCCATGATTCAATAAAAACCACTTCTTTTGTCATGTTTTCATAGGGATGTGCATATATGTGCATTCATTTCAATCAAACCATTTTGTATTTCCAGTAATGATTTCTCCCGCGCTGTGGCAGA
The DNA here is from genome assembly GCF_061612785.1 of Hesperophylax consimilis. NCBI lineage: Eukaryota > Metazoa > Arthropoda > Insecta > Trichoptera > Limnephilidae > Hesperophylax > Hesperophylax consimilis. The sequence goes on along the minus strand of NC_142841.1, from coordinate 6,341,867 downwards.
AGAATACCTGCGTTACTTTAACTTTGACAAGGACACGTTGGATGGGGCCCTGCGCAAGTTCCTCAGACAGTTCTGTCTGACGGGGGAGACCCAGGAGAGGGAGCGTGTGCTGGTGCACTTCTCACGGAGATACTTAGACTGCAACCCCGGCACCTTTAATTCACAAGGTACTATACTGTTAGCAATATGACTGATCCTTCTAATTAATATGACAGTTAGCTATTTTCCAAAGACCATATAATCAAAGGTAATTTCAATGGTAGATGAAGCAGTTTGACGTACCCCATTTGTAAATCAAATAATGACAGTTTTAACTAGCACCATGTCAACATTCTGCCATGAAATCACAAATAGATAATTTTTCAAACCTTAGCATTAAAACTCAAACATTCCTATTCCCCACTCCGTTCGGCATCACAACTTATCTCAATTTGGGATGCCATAGACCAACTTAATAACTTCAAAACTCCTACATGGTATTCGCATAAAAAAAATCATTTCCATCAAGTGTTAAAATGGCCCATTTGCTCGAAATTGGCATTTCTAGTCAGAATGATGATTGTGGCGTAGTTTTGTCAAGGCACTTAAGGTGATGCACAACGTTGTGTAACATTTGGAATTGGGCCACTAACAATAACACTCCTTATGTAGATGGCGAAAAGGTTTAAATTCCCGCGTAACACCAGCCACTTATTTTGATTTATGCAGGAAAAAAACATTACACAAAAAGTATTTTATTTTATTTTGCGAACTTCAGATATTTACATTTTTTACAATCATTTAAAAAGAAAACCTGATTTGCAACATTATTAAGAAGACTTCTTTCTACTCGCAATATAATTGGATTTGTACGTAATTCTTAATTTTAGCTATTATTTTATTATCAATCCAGTGCATCCAGTATATATTTTTGAGGCAAATTGGAAAGAATTATTATTTTTATTTCTAACGTTAAAAAAAATTTAGTATTTCCGAAAATACATAATTTTATAAAATTTTAAATTATTTATAGAAAAAATTATAAAAATGCTTTTATAAAATATGGACGCCCGGTCATATATGACCCTAAAACGCTTGAGGGGTTAATGTGTAATAATCCTTGAGGCATTGGATATGGAAGAGTAGTTATTGTTACTATAACATGACGTTTTTATATGCACTTTGCTAAATGTAATTATTTTGTGTCAACAGATGCCGTTCACACATTGACTTGTGTATATGCACTTTGCTAAATGTAATTATTTTGTGTCAACAGATGCAGTTCACACATTGACTTGTGTATATGCACTTTGCTAAATGTAATTATTTTGTGTCAACAGATGCAGTTCACACATTGACTTGTGTATATGCACTTTGCTAAATGTAATTATTTTGTGTCAACAGATGCAGTTCACACATTGACTTGTGTATATGCACTTTGCTAAATGTAATTATTTTGTGTCAACAGATGCCGTTCACACATTGACTTGTGTATATGCACTTTGCTAAATGTAATTATTTTGTGTCAACAGATGCAGTTCACACATTGACTTGTGTATATGCACTTTGCTAAATGTAATTATTTTGTGTCAACAGATGCAGTTCACACATTGACTTGTGTATATGCACTTTGCTAAATGTAATTATTTTGTGTCAACAGATGCAGTTCACACATTGACTTGTGTATATGCACTTTGCTAAATGTAATTATTTTGTGTCAACAGATGCAGTTCACACATTGACTTGTGTATATGCACTTTGCTAAATGTAATTATTTTGTGTCAACAGATGCAGTTCACACATTGACTTGTGCAATAATGCTGCTGAACACAGACTTACATGGCCAAAGTGCGGGCAGGAAAATGTCCTGCGCAGAATTCATAGAAAATCTAGCAGATCTAAATGATGGGGCCAACTTTCCTAGAGAAATCCTCAAGGCTCTGTATCATGCCATCAAGAGCCATCCTCTGGAATGGGCACTGTAAGATAATTATTTCTATTTCTTTTCCCCTTTTATTGCGTTGAAAAAATTTGAATAGTATTATCTGAATTATTCTTCTCATCTGATCAATTTATTATAGTTTTTTAACGTTTTCAGTAGATTAATTTCTTCTCATCAAATTTAATCTTCTGCAGCTGGTGCATACGTATGTGATTTGGAAAGTCAACACCTGTTTGGCTGTCACATACGTGACATGTGACTGGAATTCACAGTTTGATGGAGTTTTGCTAGGACTTTTTTTTACCAATTTCAATTGAAATTTTTGATAATTTGCTTTAGTACAAGGGTTTAGTAAGATTAAGAATGGGATGCTTAGACAGTTTGGGCATGTAGAGAAGATGAACAAAGAGTGTAAGAAGAATATATGAAGCCAATGTAAATGAAAGAAGTCGGGGACACCCGAGGAAGTCAAGGCACAATCAAGTGAATCAAATACTTGAGTCGGCCCGGGTCAAGAGTCACAATTATAAAAGGGTATATAGAAGCAAGGATTATGTGCCAAGACCGAGTAGTTTGGCAGTCCATCTTCTCTGCCTACCCCTGCAGGAAACGGCTTGATGGCTAATGAGTTAGTCTATTAATTTTCTGTTGTACAAGACAATATTTGATAGCCTTCTTGTTTGCATTTTCAGTGATTCTGAAGCTGTGGAAGTGGGCGAAGTCCTGGAGGGCCAGGGCCCCCGGGGAGGCGGCAGCGAGGCGCACCCGGCTGTCCGAGGCCCCTCGGTGGGCTCCAACCCCTTCCTGGACGTGCCGGACCGCACGCACGCTGTCGAGTACAAGAAGGGATACGTCATGCGCAAGTGCTGCCTTGAGGAAAACGGAAAGAAAAGTAAACCCGCCAACAAATTATTGCCAATCGTTTGCAACCATATTTTAAGGGTTCCGCAACACGTTTATTGCCAACCGTTTGCAACCATATTTTATGGGTTCCACAACAAAACAGAACGCTTTTGAAGAATTATATAAATTCATGAAACGCAAAACTAATCTGTCCTAACCATTACTAATTATTTTATTTTGTTCTGTTTTGTCCGGTTACCATTGTAAGCTATCGCGTTTTTGCCCAAGGTTACCATGACAGGGTTCTAACTGCCTTTAAAACTGAATTCTTTATACGTTCCGTGAAGTGACAATTTTAAGTTTTTGAATACTATAATAGCATTTATAAAAACTGACAAGTTAGAGATACCGAGGAGTATCTTTACTGCCCCGTCATAGTGACCTCGCATACAACTGGCTTTAGTTTGACTTCTTATCAACACATTAATTTGAATTTAAAAAAAACTGTCAGAAATACCCTCACATCTGGTTATGAGTGCAGTATATTGTGTATTTAAATATCACAAATTGTACCACACATATTATATTTACTTATATAAAATATATTTTATTTCAGAGATTTCAGAGATCCTGGGTTCGATTCCTAGTTGAAACCGTTATCTTTTTATTTTTCTGTGCCTTGTTTTGTTTAGATTTATTTGTAATTGTAATTTGTATTATCTTCTTCAATGATATATTAATTATAAATTTATCGTGATGAAGAAACCATTGGTTTCGAAACATGTAGATTATTTTGATTATATTGCGGAGTGCACAAAGTGATTTATCTTCATTAAAATAAAAATTAATTGTTTTTTCCTAATTTAAGAAACACTGGCATAAACTGCATTATGCAGGAATGAAGGTGCTGTGTAAAATATTTGTATAATTTTTTAAATGCTGTTTATTTTGTCCTTAAAAGCCGCAAAATTTGCAAACGCAAAGTTTATCTTACTCTGTTTACATTATTTCCTAGTCTGCGGCCAACTGCTGTATGTAGTTCTAGGAAAACTATGCTTATCTTACAACACATTGCAATGTGTAGTGGATTTTTATTATTCTGCAGAAAAATGCCACATTATGAAAAATGATGTCATTGAACTTGTTCTTTAATTTTAAGAGGAACAGCTGCGCGGCCTTTTTCATACAAAACTTAAATTTTTACAAAAATTTCTTCTCTCAAAAGACTTAAATCTATATAGAAAATAACTAGTTGGGATATTTGCACTTTCTTTATTTGTGTTTCAAATTAAAAAATGTCAGCCATTAGAGAAATCAATACGAAACGATTTTAGAGGCAACTTTGGCAATTATTTGTGAATAATGAAATTTCTTTTAAAATGCCCTAATTACTATGTAAATATAACAAAATATGAGATAAAAAATATAAATTATTTTAAAAACATTTTGATTGGCTTTAATTTAAATTGCGAACACCAATTTACATTGGAAAACAATTTGCTGGTACACATTATATAATTTAAAAATTTAACTTAACAAACACATTTTTTTTTACTACTTTTTGTCTCACAAAAAATGTCAAACGTTACCTCTAAAATCAAACCTTTAATGGCCTATATTTTATAATTTAAGACACATATAAATAAAGGATCACATAGTACCTTTTGATTTAATAAAGAATTATTGAGTTTGGTGAAGTATTTTGGCCTCAATTCCAAATTTAATTTTTGTGTGAAAAAAGCAGATCAGCCGTCCCTCTTAAGATCTCTTAATCTGATTGTGTGTTGTCCCAATGAGAGAGACTAAAGCTGAACATTTTATTTACAGCGCCGTTTGGCAAGCGAGGCTGGAAAATGTTCTACTGCACTCTTAGGGACTTGATTCTGTATTTACACAAAGACGAGCATGGATTTAGAAAAAATCAAATGTCGGACAATCTGCACAATGCAATAAGGTAGAAACTACACGCTTTTTAACTAACCCGTTACTCTCCCGTATCACGCTTCTGTATCAACCAACAACATTTTGATAAAATACATAAATGTCTTTCACAAATTTACACTTTAGAATGCTTTCTGAAAGTCATTTTTTTATCACAAATTTTATATCTATTTGGATCTTACCGTGTGTACTTCACAGTGGAAACTTCCCTGGACAATTTAAATATGATTAAATGAAATGAGAAATATTATGTATTCCCAAATGGCAGGAGCATATTTGAATGTTTCATTTGTATCTTTCAGAATACACCACGGACTGGCAACTAAAGCGACTGACTATACCAAAAAGCAACATGTATTCAGGTTGCAAACAGCTGATCAGGCCGAATATCTTTTTCAAACAAGGTAAATATTTATACACAACTGAAAATGATAGAGCATTCTTTTTGCATAGTTTGAATCATCATCATCACGGAGCTACATCCTGGGGTGGGATTATGCCTCCTCCACAAATGTTCTCCACTGGCTGCGGTCCTTGGCCATTGGCCGTCAAACCTCTGACCTTCCTATCCTGCTCCAATCCTCTTCCTCAGTCCAACTCTGGATCGCTTCCACCGGGTCGCAGTCCACACAGTCCTAGTTTTCGGCATCCTATCATGTAATATTTTCAAATTTAATAATAGTCTGAATATTTATTTTATAATTAATATTGCCTTCGAGCGGCTTCAAGGATTGAGAGGAATAACATTATTGTGTATTATTTTAATGACTTTATTATTTCAGTGATTCGAAAGAGCTCCAATCTTGGATCGACACGATAAACTTTGTGTGTGCCTCCTTTTCTGCACAACCTCTGGCCGGCGGAGTCGGTTCGCAGAGGAAGTTTCAAAGGCCTCTTCTCCCGTGCTCCCATACCAAGCTCACTCTGGTCAGTATCAATAAAATATATTTCCCATCTTACTTATTAGATTCTTATGCGACGGTTAAATAAGATGATTTTATGTATGATCTCAACTATTAGAATATAACCTACCTACCTACCTGGTGTGGTAAGTACATTGCATTACATAATGTTACTACAGTAGAACTTCGTTGATTCGAAGATTCGACATCAAAAATCAAATTTCGAATTAACAAATTCCCACATAATTCGAAATTTTATGAACAAAAAAAAAAAAAAAACGGCGAAAATCGAGTTCCTTAGCCGCCCCTTCAAATTCGGGTGGTATCTTTGGAGTAAACTCGTATTAATACCAATTATTCCAGTTTAAATCGTTTTTTTTCAGCCGATTTCCGTCGCGATCGGCCCTTCAAGTTCAGTTATTCTAAGCAAATTCATAAAAATACCACACATTTCCACGTAAATCACAATTTCACGGCCTACCCTTTAAATTCAGATATTTTAAGTAAATTTCGTAAAAATATCTCATATTTCCGCGTGAATCGAAATTTTTGCGGCCATAGCGCTGGATCTTTTAACTCAGATATTCGAAGTAAAATACAATACATTTCTGCGTAAATTGAAATTTCGGAGCCGATTTCCGCTGCACCGGATCTTTAGATATTTGAAATAAACTTGTAAAAATGCGATATATTTACGCATAAATCGAAATTTCGCGGCCGACCCTTTAAATTCAGATATTTATAATAAATTCGTAAAAATACGATATATTCCCACGTAAATCGAATTTTCTCGGCAGATTTGCATCGCGGCCGGCCTTTTAAATTCAGATATTTGAAGTATATTCGTAAAAATATGTCGTATTTCCGCGTAAATTGAAATTTAGCATTCGAATTCCGTCGCAGCCGACCCTTTGAATTCAAATATTTGGTGTAAATTTATAAAACTACTGCATATTTCCGCGTAAAACGAATTTTCTCGGCCCTTTGGACTCGGATATTTGGAATAAATTGGAAAAAATACGACATTCCAGTGTAAATCGATTCCGATTTACAAAATAATAATACTAATTAGGGCGATGTATAACCACGTAAAAATACACTTTTCGGCATTTTACCATTATGGCTGTCTTTTTGATTCAGATTTACGAAATTTTCATTTGATTCATTTTCGCAAAAATCGAAGTTTTTTTAATTACACAAACAAATTTTCGTTTGCGGACAAAAATAAATTTCGAATTACGAATTAACAAATTTCGAATTAAAAAACCATTTTGTATGAAAAAAATTTTCTGTGTATATTTTTTGACAAAAATTTTGAATTACGGGTTTTTTCAAATTATCAGGGTTCGAATTAACGGGGTTCTACTGTTGTATCAAAGGTTATTTGTTCAAGTTTCATTAGTATTTCGAAAACAATAATTTATTTTCACCTGCTAAATTTAATTTATATTGTGTTTTCTTCACCTTTCATTAGAGCTATCTGGAACATAAATTCATAAACTGAACTAATTGACTTAGCAGTCACTCTCCATTACTAGCCCAATATCCACTGGAGTGATTTTTGGCATATTATGTCAAGTTTGCAAAAAAGGTTTTATAATATGCCATATTTATAAAACCTAAAAATATGGGATGAATGGTGAAATCTAGGTGGATTCATTGGTTTTAAACCACAGTAAGCAGTTCATATGTTTCCATATTAATATTTTGAGGAATGATATTGCAGTAAAACCCCGTTAATTCGAACCCTGATAATTAAAATAAATTCTAAATTTTTGCCATAAAAATATCACCAGAATTTTTTGTATTTTAATTTCTGAATTCGTTAATTCGTAATTTATTTTTGTTTGAGCACGAAAATTTGTTTGTGAATTACAAAAAATTCGATTATTGCGAAAATAAATCATAAAATTTCATAAATCTGTATCTGAAAAAGTCTTTTGAAGTGGTTAAACACAGTCCTTATTAGTATTATTATTTTGTAAATCTGAATCGATTTAACACTGGAATGTCGACGAAAATCAACCGTGAAATTTTAATTTACGTGGAAATAAATTTATTTTTACTTTGAATATCTGTGTTTAAAAGATCAGCTGCGAATTTTCGATTTACGCGGAAATATTCCCAATTTTCTGAATTTACTTTGAATAACTGAGCACGAAGGGACGGCCGCAACGAAAATATATAATATTTTTATGAATTAACTTAGAATATATGAATTTATATGGCCGGCTGCGATGGAAATCGGCCGCAATTTCGATTTATGCAGAAATATACAGTAAATGTACAAATTTACGTCAAATATCTTAATTAATCGGCTGCAAAAATTTGATTTACGCGAAAATGTGTGGTATTTTGACGAATTTACTTTAATAACTGAACTTGAAGGATCTGTCTGCTGTGAAAATTCAATTTACACGGGAATAATTCAAATTACGAATTTACTCCCAAAATACTTCGAATTACGTGGGAATTTGTTAATTCCAAATTTGATTTTTTATGTCCAGTAGATTTTGAATTAACGAGGTTCTACTCTAATCTTATAATATATATACAACCAATCGCTCGAGTGGATATGTTGTGACAGCTGGAGAAAGGTTGAAGATGTCTATAATGAAATAAGCGGGTTGGTGCTTCATATGTATTATGTATATGCTTCCTAATGATAATATATTGTTTCCCTCTGTCTGGTTCTTAGCGTGAGCAATTACGAGACCATGAAGAGCGATGTGAAAGAATCGAAGTGGAATTGAAACAACCCCGGCAACCTGGTTCCTCTCACCACAATAGAGAGAAAGAGGCCTATCTTCAAAGCGAGGTAACACTCATTCAAGTCTGCTTTATTCTTTTATATATTTTGAGTAATGACATTATTTGGAATACATGCGATAGTTCCCGACCCGAATAGGACAAGGGGTAGTATATTTGAAAGACGGGCCTGTGAAAACGTAGTAAACTTTTAAATTGTTGAAATGCCAGTAAAAGGATGATTATAATATTATGTATGAAATGAGAAACATTTCTTTGTTTATATGTACATTATTATTATTATACTTTTGTGTGTTTGCAACGGTGACCACTTTTCATAACTTTATAGCACTTTTTAAAGGTGTGTTGAATTGTCATTTTGATGAGTTATCATGGAACCTTTTGCAACACGTGCATTGTTTTTATTTTTGTTTTTGCGACAGTACCTACCCCAAATGTAACATGTAATGAATGTGTACCTATTTATTTGTATGATTGTTAATTCCAACTGAAACAATTACTGTATCTACCCCAATGTAACACATAATGAATAAGTACTTTCTGTTTGATTATTAATTCCAAATGAAACCATACCTACCTACAGTACCTACCCCAAATTTGACATGTAATAAAAAAGTTATTAATTTAGTATGAATGTTAATTCCAGCTGAAACGATACCGAACATATGCCTACTTGATCCGCTCGCGCGTGTCGCAGTGGGGCATGGAGGGTGCGGTGGCAATGGCCGCAGGCAACAATGCGGGGCTCATGGGCGAGATGGAGGAGGGGGCCGAGGGGGCGCCTGGGGCTGGGCCGGAGCCCCCTGCGCCACTGCGCGCCCCACCGCTTCCGGACCGCAACCCGCCCCCCAACACCACCAGGTATAGTTACCGCCAGGCCATTTACACAGGCGCGCCACAAGACTCGGACGTGCCATGACGAGTAATGGCTGTGTTCGCCGCTTGCGTGCTGTGATCTATCTGACTCTCTATGCGGCACAACTCAGTTAAAGTGACACAACAAGATATAAGCACGGAATAACTTTTTGTATTAGTGACAGTTGCAGCGGGGGGACTTTCGCCCCACACGGAAGATCAATATTTTAACTTTTATTTAATGACTTCAAATTTTCTTATCGAAAAGTGACAAATACCACAACGATTGTTAAATCAAGACAAATTTCACAAATAAAATCATCACTCACCACTGGTTAGGTTGGGTTGTTTAATTTTCATTTTGATACTATTATCAAAACATAATTTTGTAAAACACTATCAGCAAGCGTACAGAGCGCAGAATGCATTTTGTTCCCGGCACACGATGGTTGTAAACCTGGCAATTTAAAGGTCAATAATTTTCTCTTATTGTATTCTGGCTATTCTTTTCGTTTAATTATTTAAATTGCTTTTATTTTCCACAAACATGGCTAGATTTTGTACAATTGATTGAATTATCATAATCAGTCAAAGTTGGCTAAAATGCAACAATACCTTCGCTACCTGAGAAATTAACAAGTACCTCGACTATAGAATCTTTCCAATATGTATTGACACAAAAGGTTGCCGTCCCATCTTTGTCACTTTAACCGAGACGTACTGTTTGAACTCCGCACAGGAGTCCTTGTGCCGACGTTGGTTGTCTGTTGTATTCTCACGTTCATATCAAGAACTATTTCTGTCTCTTCTCGACCTTGTGCGCCAAATGTAAAGCTGTCATCTATTCCCATTCTATTCTGTAATTACTTATCATTAAATAATCACACGGATCAGAAAGCAGAAAGGTTTCAGGTTTGGGATCCATTAATGAAAGCATTCTGTTCAGTTTGATTCTAGCTTTGCCAATATGTTCTGTCGTTTTTGATTTTCCAACTCGGCATCAATGACTAACAGATGCAAAATTGGTTGTACGTATGTTTGTTTGTTTGTTTGTTGGGCGAGGTAATTATTTGGTGGTGGTGTCCTTTGGCTGCTTGTTACTAAATTGGATTTATTACATTTTATTTGTCTGTTTGGCCTATCTCCTTTTAGTTTCCAGATTTGTGTATATTTTGATCTCGCTGGATTTGCCCTAACACGACTTCTGGCAGTTGAGCGAGTGGTTGAATTGGTTCTGTGTTTTAATTTTGTTTGCGTGATCATTAGCTAGCCTTGTGTAATGCCAAATAAATATACTAAATTCCATTATTCATCCACCATTTTTCTCATATTCTTTTGTGTCATGCAATATTCTTCTTGTTATTCTATCTCTTTCTATTTAATTATACGAATCTTACAATTTTTTAACATATTACTAGATTTAAGGTGAGAAATTTTCTTAAACAAGATACCAAATAAATAATCAACCAATTTTAAAATAAAATATACGACAAAATTTCTCATAATGTTAAAACCAAGTATGAGTGACAGTATTAGTGATCCTTCCCAGATACTTTGATAAAATAGCATAATTTAATTAAATCGTCGTTGAGTCAGTAATACAATATCTGTTAAGTGATCTGATATACAAGACAATGCTTATGGCTGAATAACCTGCAAAATTGTACCCTTGTTATTTGGCATAAGCTTGTTGTCGCAACCGTTATCTGTGGTAAATATGCGCATTTTATTTTTAAAACACTTTGTGTTAGTGAGATAATAATGAAAGTAAGTATTTGTTTCAGTTTTTGGAAATGGAAAATAATGCATTTTGTTAAAAACAATAGTTTTTTTTCCCTCCACATTTTGACATTATAAAAATAAAATAGTATTTTATTTATTCATTTCTTAACTGGCTGTACCCCGCCACGCATTACTGTGGCTCAATCTGTCTGTGCAGATAGAGAAACAATGGCACGTTTTGCTTTTACGTCCAACAGATGGAGCTGTTTTTAAAACAGGTTACATATACAGTTGAACTTCTCATAACGAGCACCTCCTATAACGAGTAATTCACATAACGATCAAAACAGATGATGAAAAAATTGCTCTCTTAATGAGTGACATTTCGCATAACAAATGACACAGAAAGGGCAAGTCCCATCTTCACGTCACTCACTTGTGAGCCGGGACTTCCGCCCCAGTGTGTTAGTCTCTAACTCTAGTTAGCACTTGTTCCGCTAGCACGTTAGTGTCGCATGTGATCACACATTTTTCCAAACTAGTGTTCAGACATTATTTGTAAGTTTTTTGTGCCAAGTGTAATAACTATTGCAAAAATGTCCCTGAAGAAAAGATCAAAGGAAGATAGCCATAAGAGAATAAAAGTAACTGTAGAAATAAAACGTAAAATCATTGAAAAGCAAGAACAAGATATGAGCGTGGCTAATCTAGCCACCACATTCAATCGGTCTACATCAACGAATTGCATTATCCTGAAGAACAAAGATATAATTAAGAAGATAGATGCAACAACACTCCGTTACTCCAGCCTATGGACCAGCAGGTTATTTCTAACTTTAAGAAACTCTACTAAAACACTCCGAGCGGTGTTTTGTGGTGACCGAAGGGACAAGTCTCACTCTCGGAGAATTTTGGAAAGATAACTTTCACATTGTTACTTGCCTCTAGATAATTGACAAGGCATAGAAAGGGGTTACCAAGAGAACCCTCATTTCTACTTGGAAGAAGCTTTGGCCAAAGAGCATTGTCGAATACTTACTTCTCATTGTTATCTAACTACTACAAAGTTTTTTTTTTTATTATAAAAAAAGTCCGTATTAAGCATGTACCTATTTTGTGTATTTACCTTATCTGTGCTGTGAAGTTGAAGCGGAATACCTGAATAATTTAGAAAGTGTCACTTAACAAATATTATCGATTCAACAGCAAACTGATGCTCTATATGAATAATTTATCCTGGCAGATGTTCAGAAAAGTATTTTATCTGATTTCATTGAAAACAAAGCCATGCTCAAGATTATTCCATTTAAATTTGTAATAATATTATTTTAATGGAATATAAAGTACATAAATAATTAGGACTTCATTTTAAAAATCAATTATTCCAATATTGTAACTATGAAATCATCAATAAGTTGTGTACAAAGTATTCAATTTTATACTAATAGATGTACTTAAGCTTGCTTCTGGTTATTTGTGTTATTAAGACACATTTATATTTTCACAATAAAATTTTCATATATTATAATAAATTCATAGTTATTAATTAGTGAATTTATTTTAAGATGTTTTTTTTAAGCACTGCTGTGGTTTTGTTGGTTATTTTTTGGATTCTCTTTCAACAAAAGACAACCAACAACTTGAAAGATATGGAATTTTGGCAAAATCCACATTAAGCAGGTTACCAATCTTTTACTTTGCCGAAGCTAACATCAAATTTTAGTTACTTTGTAGATTTGTCATTAATTTTCCTTTGAAATTGAAAACTTGGGATATCGAATTTAAGAATACGCAATATTAGTTATAAATTTCAAGTTTTCTGGATATTTTATGACGAAAAGTTGAAGAAAAAATGTGCTGTACCACTCGACTGATTTTTGGCATATTATGGCAAATTTGCAAAAACGTTTTGAGCGATCGCTTATTATAATGAACCAAATTTAGAGAACCTAAAAAACGGTGAAATCTGGGTGGCTTTAAAACGCAGTAAGCAGTTCATGTGTTTCCATATTATTATTTTGAGGAATAAAATTATTTAAATAATGTGGTAAATGTATACATCGTTTGAGTGGCAAAAGTAATAGATTTGGAAATAACCTACTTGATGTAGTGTCACTTAACAGAAAGTTTCCAAACATTTATTTTTTCCCCTTTTCTTAGTCTTGAAAACCTACATCATTTAGTCACATAAAATGAAATGCCAGTGTTTTTAAATTAAAATACATGTAAAAAATAAAATATACAACTATATTGGTTGATTTGACAATTTTATGTTTTGCTGTTTTCATTAACATTAATATTATTATAAAATAAATCCCACATCATGTAAAATGTTCTAGGATCTATTCAAGGTCACCACCATTTTAAAATCTACTTATCTGAGTTGAATATTAATTTGGATAGTTTAAATGATTGGTGCTACCCATTTCAATTGATTTTTATATTTCGACATTACAGTGAACATAGTAAACATAATGTTGCTAATTGTAAGTTAATTATTAGTATAAATACATAAATAGATATAGATTTTAACTATCAGCAATTAATTATTTCAATTAATAATATATTTCCTAGAGGTATATTTGTATGCTCATGTCTTAGTATTTATGTTTGACATAATATTAATATTGTTATACGCTTTTTCCTATTTACAAGTATTTATTGTACCAAATTTATATTATTGATTGTTCAAAGTGTGTTATTTATTAAGGATAACAAAGTAATGCGATTTGCGAAATACAATAATAATTTTTAAATACTAGAATTATTGTATTGTTATGATTGAATGCTAATTCACATTGGAATATTAAAATAATATTTATTATCCAGTTACAACCCATGAGAAAAACACACAAAAAAGTTATTACCTTGAATGAGATTTGAGCTGCAGAGAAAACATCTAGAACCCTTGCGAATATCCAATTTAATATTTTTACTCTTAGGTGTTTGCACTGCTAAATGGCTCCATCTATTGCAAACAATATCGCCGCTAAATGGTGTCAGGAATTGAATTCCCTTTTGGTTGCGGAATATCCATGTGTTCAGTTGGTAAAAACTTATAAGATCAGATTTAGGCCCTTCGTCAACAGGGATATGTAAGTATCCAATATTCAACATCGGTGACGCCAGTCTCCGGTGACCAGCCTGGCGAGCTCGTCGTGACTTTAAACATGGCTTCACTTGTGTCAGACATTTTGTAACATTGTGTGTGCTTTAGATCAATGCTAGGAACAAAAGAGTCGACAAATAATAATGTGTAATAGTAATTGGATAATTTGAGAGCCGCTTTTGTGAAAAACTATCTCAATGGCGCTGTACAAATATGACTTCCTAGACTCTATCTAATTATATATGTTCAAATACATGCATTTACATAGGTATGAATATGAAAGTATCAATGGTTATTGACATTTTTTACACATTTAGTTATTTGCAATGTCGCAAACTGTGAAGATGAAAGGTTTCCGACTTTATGGACACGATTGCCTGAAGAGATGAGTTTTAGGTTTAGGTTTAAATTCTCTCGAGTCTGTGATCATTCTTAAATCATGTGGGAGTATATCAATGCTTTAGGTTTTGACACTACAAAAGCACGCCACCGAACAAAGAATGACTGGACATAAAAATTACAGCTACAGCAACTATTTGTTTGTAAGTGAGGTTATGGCATTCTAGTTTTGACATTTCGAGAAGTAGTGATGTGTACGGACTATGTAGCTAGAAGTTGTTTGCGATGTAAGCACACAGCATAATCATTGGATACTTTGGTATTCCTGTGAACGAAGGGCCTTAGAGTACAGAGAGCACAATGACACGGAGATAACATGTTCCTTTGCATGTACACAACTGTTGGTTGTTCATGGTGGGAATAACTATTCACTAGATCGATATCTTCGCGCTTTTTGTATGAAGCAAATTGGTCCTAAAAAATCATAGATATGCCAATATATAGACAGTATAATTCTCATTCGGAACCTACTTATTATACTACACACCAATGAAAAACTCTGAAAGTTTATTCCATAGATTTTCAGAGTTTTTCATTGGTGGAAATAGTCAGGCAACAATATGACGTCACAATATTCACGGTTCCAATTTTCGATCGGAGTTATACCTCCTTGGTGGGAATGCATCTGTAGTTCAGTGGTTTAGAGCAACTGTCAGAATAGCATTCAAATTCTGGATGGGGTAATAACATATTTTTTTGTATGTTTTTCTAATGGATATAAATAATTTTACAAAATATTTTTTTTCAGTCTTTGATTATTATCATGGTGCTCTCTGCATTGTAAATATTGTCTTACAAACATTTTTAATTAAAATTATAGCAATAATATTATAATTGGCGGGTTCTTTTATTAATCTTATCTCTTAGCTTTAAATTAATTTATTACTAATGATAATATTTTTCCCTAATAAACATAAGACTGTTTCATAAGATTACTGCAAAATATTTTATTTAGATTTATGGATAAATACCAATTTATAATAAATCATGTATTCCATAAAATCGACCCCTAGGTAAAGTAGCAATGTTTATCTGCAAAGCTCTTATACTTACTATAAATAGGTGAAGAAGTTATTTTTTGTAGGTTTATCTCTAAATGTTCTGTAATATTTACATTATAACGATATTCACAGAAAAGGAATGAAAAAATAATTACTTTAATGCGTACGAAAAATTTTCTTTTTGTATTTTTATCTTTCAAAGTAACATAATAATTTTTATCACAACTTATTTAAAATTAAGACTAGTATGGTCTTACTGTTTAGGTGATAATATATACATTTTTGCAACTTGCAAGGTACAGGCAAATCATTTTAAAGAGCGCACTTTTGGTTGTATTTGTGCACACCGATAGTAACGAAAGTTAAAAAAAGTATTTCAAACCACTTTGGAATATCCGCCTCAGTCCCCTCTTACCCCCCCAGTAACTAAGATACGGGATACATAGCGATGTTTATCAATTAGAAATAATTAGTTTAAGTTTAGTCTCGCAATTGGATTCGACAATGTTAATATGTGTTTTTTTTTGTTTCATTCTAAGATCTTAAAAATAAGTAAGAAATAGATTTTTAATTTTGAATTTGCATCCTTACGTCAAGCGTTAAAAACGTAAATAGTAATTATTTTTTGATCCATCCAGTTCACTACTACACAAGCAAGAATCTCTTTAAATGATTTACCTGTATGTACATATAACATACTTGTTGAGTTTTAATCTGGATGAACAGAGCGTACATCATTGCAAATTGTTAAGTTCAAATTTGCAGATAAACTGCGTTACGTAATACAGGGTGTCCTGTGGTAAAGAACGCTAACTTCGGGAGGTGATTTTACATGACGGTAGAAGTAAAAAAGATAAATATATAAATTTTTTCGAAATTCAAACTTTTACCAATTCAAAAATATTTTTCCATAGAAGAATATTTATTTTCCCATACAAACAGTTCAACTTTTTTTACCTGAAAAATATCTTAAAACGTTGGAATTTCGAAAAAGTTATTAACTTTTTACTCGTACTACCATGTAGAATCCCCCTGAAGTTAGCGCACTTTACCCACGGACACCTGTATAATGTTTGAGTGGCAAGCGCTTCTAAGGTAATATTTATCTGTAGATAATCAGTCAACTTGGCCTTACATTACTTACATAGAGACTATCAATTCTAATCTGAAGGTCCAAGGATTATACTTATTGTATATAATAAACTTCAAACCATTTGTATGGTGTATTTTTTAACCCTCTATATTTCCCTATTCTTTTATATATATTTTATGCACTAAGACGTAATAAAGGTTCATTTCACTTATTTTAGACAAAAAATACGAGTTTATTTTTAAATCATTACTAATTTAATGAAAAACATTTTGCAAGCCGTGTCAACCGTGAATTCTACAAGATAAACGGAGAACTGTGATGAAATAACTGAATTTCCATAATATTTGGTTGTTTATAGTTTGCAAATCCCACGTCTTTTTCACATCCAGATTGCGAGAAAGAATTCAGAAATGGTTTTAATTGAAATAAAGCCAATATTATATGAATATTTGGGGTCAATCATCTTTGATACCTGTAATATTATAAAAATACATTGAAAAAGCAACATAATAAGTCATTTAAGAAAACTGATAAGATGGTAAAAACATAGACTGTGGAGAGTCCTGTCACACGTAAGTGAATTGATATTTGTGCACCGCAGCCCAGCAGCGGAAAACTGCCTTCCAAGTGATAGTTTTCTATGAAAATATTAAAATAAGAACTGATCAAATTATGCTGTCAACAAATTGGAAAAACTTAAAAATCACTTATCATAAATAAATCAAGTTAAACCTCCATAACAATTGGTGTACCACGGATTGAATGGTGAATTTACGGTACGCCTTCTTATATTAAACCCCTAACTTTAGACATTTGTAGTGGAAGATATAAAATATCTATTTCTTTAGCACAAGCATGACCTTTCATAATTTTTATTGGACATAACATTTTTTTAAATTCACCCCTACCGCATAACCAATAATTTACACAAATAATATGTTATTTTTAGTAAAAGATGTTGACAATCTTAGTATTTATGGGAACATTTCTGTACGGTTTATTATTAAGTTTGTTTATTTTCTGCCAATTTTTGTATCCTTGCATGGTTCTTGACATTGTTTTTGCTTGAATTTTTATTTTGACAAAAATAACACAGGTCTTGTATTTTTCTGCATGTCCACACAACAAAAGAACTGCTTTATCAAATCAAATAAACCAAAAAAAAAAATTGTCAGCCCAGTTGCGTAATGTTTTATATTAAAATATAGTTGATCACTGTTTATGATTTTTGCTTTCACTTTTTCCGAGATACAACCAATCAATATGATTCCCCTTGTTTTCTCAGTATATCGTTGGCTTGCTGTGAAGTCAACAAAATTCTTTTATACAATTTTTATTCAAAGTCAATTTATTGAAGCATGCATGTAAATTGTTTAAATCTAGTAAAAAAAATTGCAATTATGTGTATTCAGGCCTCACCGAGGAATGTAATCTCGATATCTCGGAATGTATTTTGTCTTAAAACATTAACTATTTTTTATCCCATTGACTTCTGTAAATGTAATCAAATAACAAAACATAATAATAATAATAAATTAAAAATATTGCATTGTATTTTTAAAAAGCTGGAAAATGTGGTTTTAAAGCAAGCCAACAATATGTTGTATTCACTGTTGTGCAACTAATATGCCAATTATAATATATACACACACAGCCTTACTAATAAAAGTGGTAAATATTTTATACAATTGGTAAACAACCGTGTATGTAAAAACCTTACTAATAGAAACTGACATTTAACGGCCGTAAAATACTTCATTGAAAGAGGGTTGTTTCTCTGTTGTATAAGCTTGAAATTTCCAAGGTATTGTAAATGTGCTATATATTTGTTTTTTTACCATTACCATTTTAGACAATAGATAAAATTAACTTTTAGATTTTTGTATTTAAAATATACTTGAATATTTATAAATTGGAATATTTTGATTTCAAACACGTGTTTTATGCCAAATGTCGAAACGATGTTGAAAAAAAATTATAATAATACCCAGAGAATAACCTAAAATGACATTTTGGATTCATTGATTGCACAATATAAACGTTGATTTCTTGGACTTATGATTACCTGCAGACCATTTATTTTATTAAAAAAACACTTTCATGGAATTCTTGTCCACGCGATAACAGTCAATTAAAAAATAATATGCATGTCAGAAATAATTTTTCAAGACAGGAACCTCATGCGTCAGTCTATCCAAAATGCAGCATTGCTCTTTCGCAGCCAGTTAAAGACATTTTTTAGAAATAATTCTAAAGCTTTTGTACAGTTTTTATTCAATGTGTAACTAAAACACTGTTTAATGGTTGGGAAGTGTTTTTTTTATTAGTAAGGCTGTTTATATAAATAAATCACCTAGAATTTCAAGTGTGTAATTTATTTTCAGTAGTGGAAAGACAATGTGTAAATAAGTGTCTGCCATTGTGAGGGAGGGAGGATTGCGGGTTTCTGATGTGATTATTTTGGGTTGCAGAGAGGCGGGCAGCAGCGGGTGAGAGTCGGCCCGGGAGCGGCGCGGCCGGTGTGACGGCTCGTGCTGCTTCATCTGATGAGAACGAGGTTTTCTGCCATTGAATGTCTGTAGCAGTGATGTGATACCCAACTTTTTTCCTCCGAGGTGCAAAATTTTCCTATTCAGAGTACCCGCAACGTCATCCGCAAATTAAATATACAATAATACCTACATGAACATTGATCATTTTTAGTTGCCAGTGCAAGAATACAATTGTTTTTAATATTACTGCTGGCAATATAAAGTGTAGCCGAAAACATGCTTTTTTTTATTCAGATATTTTTTTTGTTGATTTATGAAAGAAAAAGCGTTTTCCTGAGAAATCACATCACTGGTCACTGGTCTAGTGTAAAGTCTGCCATTGAGAACTCTCACGTTTTGGTTCATTGTAAATAATTCCATACAACGCAACATTTCCATTGAATTGAATGAATCCAAAAGGAGTCTTTGAAAAATTCTAGTTTGTAAATGAAGTCATAGTTAAGGGCTATTTTATATAATATTGTACAGTCGCTCCCAAATTATGTTATGAAATATAATGATTACTCTAGGTTTTTAATAAAATTGTTGTACAAGCCAAATAAATTTGATTGAAATGTTGGACTAATTTATTTATTAGCAATTGCCACTCAGTTTTGAAACTTGCTCTATTTACTAAATGTGTATTTTTCTAATAATAATATTTATATTACGAATGTAGGAACATTTTGACCCTTGTAACTGCGGTCCTATATTATATTTATAAATAATGTATACTCCGTTATTAAGAAGATTGTACATTTGGAATTTTCTACATTCTCACTTATGATACATATACCAATATGACAAATTAAACATTTACATTACATTATATTATTGTAATTACTTCTAGGAATGAGTTATTGAATTTACAGAAAGGCTGAAACTGCATTCAAAATCCAACAATTATTTATTACAAATTAAAATGCTAATTTTTAAACTGTCTTTTATTTATGTATTATATTACTACGGGAAGTTAGGAACATTTATTTAAAATATTGAACTGCCCAGGGCCAGTTGAATTATGGCATTTGCCAGTTGGATTATTCAGATCAGACCACCAAACATAGCTAAAGCCTTCTCATCTTGGGAGACTCTTTCACTCTAGAAAACAAATATACTGTGCAGAAATAATATACTGTTACATAAAGGATATGTAAACAAAGTGTGTGAATCCTTCTACTTGTCTTAAATCTATGGTTTCGGTGTATGCCACCTCCAGTACATAGGCGTTGACCATTGTGCAATCCTGGAATTTTTTGGGATACATCGGTTGCCAAACCTGCAATGCGATCACAAAACCTGGAAGTTCAAATCTATGAATAATCGAAAAGCAACTTCCGATCCTGTACTTTTTGTCTTGGGGACAAGATTGACAAGGCCATTCAATAGGACTGACAAGCAGTGATGGCAACTCGATTTTCAAATTAAAGCTAAACATCTCCCGAAAAAGAGCTAAAACCTTGTACAGAGTTGGCACCAAAATAGTGCCTGAAATTTTTATTTCCCTAAATTACTCTAGATTTGTATGGTGGGGTATTTTCCATTTGCTCAATACTAAATACTCCACAATATTTCCAGAATTCTTAATTTTTTCAGGAATTCCAGAGAATTTTCTTTCAAAAGTAATTCGAAATTTAAAACCAAAATTTCCCTAGATTTTTTCCTTTTCCCTAAAAGATACTTTTTTCCCCTATTTTGTATTAAAAGAGGAGCTAGATTATCTGAAAAAACGAGCTAAGAAGCTAAGCCAATTTTTTGGAGCTGATGGCTTCAATTTAGAGCTAAATCGAGCTTTAAAGGAGCTGGGTTGGCAACACTGCTGACAAGAAGATTATTTGTTAGAATTCATGTTGAGATGAGTTGCTGCAGACAAGCTGTCTTCAACTACGCTGCAATCGGTATCACACCATTCCATATTTAAGCAAGCCCCTTTTTGCCGGACAGTTTAATTTAGGATGTAATTTTACAGAACATAAATCTTAAATGCGTAACTCTTTCTGTTTAACAAACACCCAATCCTTTACAGAACATTAGTTTGTATTTTACAAATCAATTTTATTAATTTTTGCCACCTAATCCCGCATTATTTACATTTTATTAGCGGTAACAATACAAATCATTTATATTTTATTAGCGGTAACAATACATATAATTTATGTTTTACTAGCGATAACAATACATATCATTTATATTTTATTAGCGGTAACAATACATATCATTTATGTTTTACTAGCGATAACAATACATATCACTTATATTTTATTAGCGGTAACAATCCTGGGCTCATTTATAAAAGCCCTATGAAGTTTGGGTACAGGCCAAACAAACCTGAAGGGGTTCTGGATTTAAATAAGGGTCCCATATTAAAATGCTTTCTAAGAAAATCCCTTGTGGTTTGAAACTATACCTAATATTATATACAAAATAAATCACCAACTACTGTTGACTTAATTTATTTTTTGCACGTCATTATTATTATGGTAGAAAACTAATAAAACCTTGTTAACCTTTGAAATTCCAAGCTCCCGTGACCTAATCCCACTGTAGTGTGCTGAAGGTAAATCCCACAGACAGAAAGCATTTTTTTTTCAGATTACCAATTGGATATGTCGAAGCCCAACACATACAAATTTATAGTGAGCACAGGTACCTTGTACTTTAGTTAACAGAAGAATATTATTGTTGCTAACTTACTTACCAATGCTTCTTTTGTTTTATTTTTCCTACATTTGTTACTAAAATTTTGTTTATTTTTGTCTACCGGTCTCGAAACAACCGTGTCATTAACTTTTCTTTTTGGGTTTAAATTTAATGTTATTATTATATTAAGTTTACACATATGTACTTTTTTAAATGATGTAATTGTAAAGCTGCACATCTTGATACTACAGGAATGCCCTAGTGAGATGTGCAGAGTATGTTTTTTATGTTAAAAACTGTTTTTTGAATAAATAAATAAATTGTATCCGATGGGTACATCTGGCACTTAAGGTAATAATGAAATATACAAAAGTACTGATTTTTTTAAATAAATATGTACGGCTGATTTGATGTTTTCAGGAAAGGAACTTACAGGATTCAGTAAAAATGCATAAATATTATTAATTTTATAATAAATTTGAATGTTCATAATTTTTTCACAACAAAATAATATAATATCTAAGCTGTAACAAACAAAAATAAAAATCATTTTCAAAATAATATCACAACCCGTAAGCTGCTCAAATAATTTTGCTAATAATGATACCATTATCGCAGTACTGGGTTATTTATGATTACCAAATAAACGTGTTTTTACTTCCTTTTTGTTGAGGAAACTCCTGAAAGTCCTCTAATCTCACACTGGATGTTTACCAACGCGCAAAAAACTAACAAAAATGACAATGTAAGCTTACAGGTTAAATAAATAGATATTTGTCATAATTTTTTATATCATGTTTTGCCAAAAAAGCAACAGGTAACACCTCCATAGTAAAATGCAATAGAAGTAATTTTATTTCTTTGCGGGAACTGTATCACTGATCCATTTCAAGTAAGCCGGATTACCATTATCTATGGGGACTGTTATCACTTCACAGACATCATATGGGTGGTTCTCCTTCACAAAAGTAATGAGTTCATCCACCCGGGATGTCCTGGTTTTGATCATCAAGAGAGCCTGCAATATTAATTCATAGTGTAATGAAATGTTAATAAAATGTCTTCTTTTCTGAATTTTCGTATTAGGCCGCTATGTCATCAGGGAAAATTTTAATGGACGCAGCAGACTGTTTTATAATGAAAGATAGAACAAAGTGATTTATACATGCCTCATTATCCTCGTTAATTTCGCCTTTCCACTCATAAATGGATATAATTTTAGGAACTATGTTGACGCAAGCAGCCAGCTTATGTTCAACTAATTTACGTCCAAGAGTTCTGCCTACTTCGTCACTGGGAACAGTGACGTAGGCGATGGAATGTACCCCTGAAATAATGTTTACCATTAGACATCTTCAGACTTTATTGCATGTAAACAAGAAGTTCCAATTGGAGGGGTTTAGGATCACATGGGCCTATTTAAAAAAACATAGTTTTGAGATAAACACAAATAAAGATTGACATGCTCATATGCCCAACTGATAAGACAAGGCTGCTTGTACGAGAGCAGCCAGGGTTGCCAGGCTGTATGTGCGAGATAGAGAATTATGTCACTAATAAATATGATTATAGCATTACCGAAACCAAACTTAGCTAAAAACACCAGTTTTTGTAGGTAGGCCGCTGTGATCCTAAGCCCCTGAATTGTGCTGCTAAGATACAATTAAATGGCTGGTAAAGTGTGTTGTTTGGGCAAAAAGTAAGCGCACATCCTAATACCCGAAAAAGGGTGTTGCCAGGAAACAAAATCCACCTATCTTGATGTGTAGTGTAAACCTCTTGAAATGGTGCTATAAATATATTACAATATTTGGATGGGACAATACGAAATTATAATAAGAAAAAAAACTTACCAACATCACTCTCTTTTTCACAAAATTCTGGTGATGATGGAGGAGACGCGGGGGATTCTGGCCTGTCTAATAATGACCTCGCTAAATATCAAATTAAGTAACCAAAAATATTAAATAAATAATAAAATCGGGAATTATTTCCCCAACTGCTGCACTTTAAGGCACAGATTTTTGAAATTACACTTTTTTTCGACAATTACCACAAGAAACAACTATTTAGATGCACAAAATAGGTTATTAGGTTCAAAGAAGTCGTGGAAGCCCAAGGAAGACATGGCACGATCAAGTCGGAATAATAGAAGAGTATGTATGAATGTGAATGAGGCAACGAGTGTGTACCAAGACCGAGTTGTTTGGCGGTCTGTCCTCTCTGCCTACCTCTCGCAAGTTTCACTCGATGCAAAAATGGCCACAAAGGGATCGTTTTATAAGGTAAATTATGAAACTCGATTGAATAAAAATGGAATTATGCTTTTTTTACCATCTATCCCAACGTAAATCGTTGTTTCCTGTAGTAATTAAGTTGAACCGAGGTGCTATTTCCATAATCGTAAAAGTGTGGAGTTTAGGGAAATATTTACCATAATATCAATTAAATTATAGGCAAGCTGGGTCAATCCGCACCAAATCATCCAGGCCATGTCACCCACCATCTCAGATTTTGATGAAACTTTAAATTTTTAATCCTTCCATATAGATAAGAAAATATACCAAATTTTACCTTCCTACCTCAACTCGTTTTTTTTTTATGGGCAGTTGAAGTTTGGGCAAAATAAGCGTTTTTACATATTCCGAGCACTCCGGAAGAGCTTGTACCTTCAATGAAAAAAAATTGTATCTTTGTCATTTATAGTGCAAATGCAAAGAAAATTTTCAATATTATCAAGAAAACTATGCTGATTGCAGAAAAAAATAAATAAACCCTTTACATTTATCTACTTGACTTTAAAAAATTACCAAAAGTAATTTTTTAAGTAATTTTTGGGACGGAAAAGGTACTTTACAAAAAAGCAATATCTCGGGAAGGTAGAGTGTGAAGTAATTTTTTTTTTTATTCATATCTACAAATAGCATAGAATCACATACAAAAATAAAATTCATGGCATTTTACTTGCTTCTATAAATAAAATCCATTTTAAACTTTTTTCAAACTTTTTGTAATTTTTTTTTATTCTTATCTACAATAAACATAGTACAACCTAAAAAAATAAAACTCCTGGTATTTTGTGTGCTTCACAGTGTAGAAACGTTTTTAAAATAAGAAATCTTTATCATACAGAATTGTTCTAGGTTTTTTTAAATCTAGATACAAAAATAAATAAAATCCATTTTAAACTTTTTTCAAACTTTTGGTGATTTTTTTTATATCTATTTTTAGTTTGTAATTGGGCAAGTTATAGTTTAGGTATATAGCTAGTAATATAGGTTGAATGAATGGACTAATATCAAAGAAACAGTCCTAGAGACAAGTCACTACATGGAAATGATGTATCTGCAACAAGAACAAGACAGAACATGAAAATTACTATCTGCCTCATCACTAAGTTTGCAGGATACTACATGCTTTGTTTCCTCTGACATGCTTAGTTCTGAGTCAGCTTCAAAGCAGTGATCATCTATATAAATACAGTAGTTGTTTCATGTTATGGTGTACGTTGTTAAAATGTCTCTAATCGAAACAAGTTTAGTTAAATGTAGTGTGGGACAACATAATGGTACTGAATGTCACAAAAAAAGTTATACTAAGTCAGAGAAATTAACGAGTGTGGATTTGTTAAGTGAATTTGAAAAAAAGCTTATTCAACAAAGAAGTTTTGTATCTACAGACTTGGTTTTCAACATTTGTGAGCACCACAGAATATTTAACTTAAATAAATATGAAACATTTCAAAAAGCTTGTTTTGACCCGTTCCAAAGCCACAAAAGGAAAATTACAAAAACTTTAAGAACAGTATCCTTGGAATTTTCAGAGAACATTAATACCATTCTAAAAGTAACTAATAAAGCAATCCCTGGACAAAAAATTTGTAATGCATGCAGAGCAAAAATTAGTAAGAGCCTAAGTATGGTACAAATTTGTACAAACTCTTATGTAGCTTGCGTATATGACAACCATTGGTTTTTTGGACTTGTGGTTTCCAAAGATGAAGACGAGTGTGATGTATCAATCAAGTTTATGCATCCTTTTGGCCCAGCTCCATCCTTTTACTGGCCACATCAAAAAGAAGATATTTGTTTTGTTCCACTACAAAATATTTTTAATATCGTTGACCCTCCCACAACAAAAGGTTCAGGAAGAGCTTATCATGCTGATCAAAAGTTCAACCATCTTATGGGTCAGATCAAGAATAAAAGTAAAAAATGAACTTGAACATTTATTTGTAAACAATATTATTGTAATGTACTTTCATTTAACCTAATCCTACATTGCCTGTTTTATTTTTATTGTATTTGTTTTTTAAAGAGTTAACTTTGTATTGAAAAGAGTTAAAAAGTTGATCTTGTTATAAAATATTGCTATGGTGTATGCATTCAGGGTAAGGAACAAGGTACATTATTTTGTTGGTGCCTTAAGCTTACATTGCAAGCTCACCAGCATGTTGTAAAGGACCGAATAAGTTTGACTTTTTTTATTTGCAAATACAGTATCTAGATTTTAAAAAACTTGGAACAATTCTGTATAATTAAGATTTCTCATTTTAAAAACGTTTCTACACTGTGAAGCACACAAAATACCAGGAGTTTTATTTTTTTAGGTTGTACTATGTTTATTGTAGATAAGAATAAAAAAAAAATTACAAAAAGTTTGAAAAAAGTTTAAAATGGATTTTATTTATTGAAGCAAGTAAAATGCCATGAATTTTATTTTTGTATGTGATTCTATGCTATTTGTAGATATGAATAAAAAAAAAATTACTTCATTAACATTGTACCTTCCCGAGATATTGCTTTTTTGTAAAGTACCTTTTCCGTCCCAAAAATTACTTAAAAAATTACTTTTGGTAATTTTTTAAAGTCAAGTAGATAAATGTAAAGGGTTTATTTATTTTTTTCTGCAATCAGCATAGTTTTCTTGATAATATTGAAAATTTTCATTGCATTTGCACTATAAATGACAAAGATACAATTTTTTTTCATTGAAGGTACAAGCTCTTCCGGAGTGCTCGGAATATGTAAAAACGCTTATTTTGCCCAAACTTCAACTGCCCATAAAAAAAAAACGAGTTGAGGTAGGAAGGTAAAATTTGGTATATTTTCTTATCTATATGGAAGGATTAAAAATTTAAAGTTTCATCAAAATCTGAGATGGTGGGTGACAAATCCAAAATTTTCTGGATGATTTGGTGCGGATTGACCCAGCTGCAAAATCTGTGGATTTTTCATGAAGTAACATTATAATATCTTATTTAACTTCTCACCTTTAATATTACATTCGCCTTCAGTTCTAGACATTTTATTGTTGCAAGCAGCGGATACCGGGCGGCGAAACGAAGTAAGAATTAATCCAAGGAAGATTCTAGTGTTCAATGAAAATTTCATTTCACTAATTAGTTTAGTGTCGATTTCTTTGATACCGTCTCAAAGGGTTTATTTGTTTTGACAGGTTAAAAAGAAAATATTGCACGTTTGCCTAAAGAATCTACTATCAAAACAAAATATTATCTGAGAACATAAATAAACCACTCTCTCTGAGAATCTGACAGAAGATAACCATAGATTGAGACTTCTTGCTTGTCATAAATAAACCACCCCTTCTTGTAAAACGTGCCACACAAGTTCGTGACTTCTAAAAAGAATAAAATGAAATTATTATTTATTTTTTATCGTCATTAGTTCAGGTTCACACACTGCGCTTTAAAATTTGAATAATAAAATTAGAACTTATAAATTTTTTTTTTTTTTTTTTTTAAACTTCCGATTTAGTTGTCCGGGTTAAGTCTTCCCCAAAGGAAAAACTTAACCCTTCCACTCACTTTTCCACAAACGATCAGCTAGTCAATCAACACTATGTAAGTGCATTATATAAGTAAAATAAATACAAAACAATACAAGAACAACAACACGTCAAATCACCAGATATCAAATGGGAAAAAAAATTCACCGTCTCCAGATATTTTCATATCAGAGGGTTCGGCTCGGTAGAACTTCTAACAGGGCCTATAAATCCTACTGATCCCTCAACATAAATATTTAAAAAATCTTTTGTTATCCTACATGTATTCAAAATGACCGACTTTTGCATCTTTATATATAAATTTTTTGATAGATCTAATACGCCTAAATTTTTAATTAGAGAGCTAGGTATAATGCCAGTAGCCGAAATAACGAATGGTAATATTTTTATAGTCTGAGAATGCCAAATTCTTTTTATTTCATTTCCTAAATCTGTGTATTTTCTTATTTTTTCACTAACAGATTTTTGAATATTACAGGAATTTGGAATAGCAACATCAATGATATAAGTTATTTTTTTAATTTTGTCATGTAAAACTATATCGGGTCTATTATGACTAATCGCTCGGTCTGTTAGTATAGTTTTATCATAATATATTTTATAAAATTCGTTTTCTAAAAATGAATTTGGTTCGTATTCATAATATGGTACTACATTACGGCAGTCAATCAAGTTATGTTTAATTACCAAATTTTAGTGAATTATTTTTAAAACTTGATTGTGCCTAAATGTATACTCGGACGGTGCTAATATAGAACATCCCGATATGATATGTTCTATAGTTTCCGGAAAAGCCAAACATTTTCTACACAAATCATCAATTTGATTTGTATCTTTGATTATATGCTTTCTATAATTTTTAGTATTAATGACTCTATCCTGAATTGCAAGCATAAATCCTTCTATTTCTGCGCTCAACTCTCCAATACTCAACCATTTGTTTGACTTAATTTTGTCAACATACGTTTGGTTGAGATAATTGAAGTGTTTTGCGTGTAAAATTTTATTTGACCAGGAATCTAATAATTCCTGGTTGGGATTTATAAAAATGTTGGCATTCTCATCGTATAAATTTAAAGGTGTAATATTTCTATCTGCCTTGCAAATTATTTTGTGCATTTCTGAGCTATGAGCTTTCCTATGGAAAAAAGTTCTTAGCATTTCTACCTGATTATGTTTCAAAGAAGTTATTTTGACTATACCTCTACCTCCTAAATTTCTAGGTAAATTAACTCGTTCTATAGCTGAATTTGGATGATGGTAATTAAACTTTGTTAGCGTAGTTCTAAGTTATAATATTATTATTCTAAAAACAAATCTCAAAATTTAAAAAATACCTCAATTAACATAACATGCATCAGATAATAATAAAATATTAATTTAAATTGTAGTGTAATCTGTATATTTATTTATTGCTGGAGAAATCCTGATGAGTTACACAACTCATTGTAGGACGAGAGGAACTTACAACATAGGTGGGAGTTAATAGGTACAATTTAACATTTGATATCAAAATTATAAGTTTCACATACGAAACAGTACAAAAATAGAAAAAGGGGGGTTAAATAGAACAAACAAGAAACAGAAAAGCAACAGACAGCGATATACACATAAGCATGAAGCCAAGGTAGGAATTTACCAGAAGGTACTTACCCACCAATACATTGGTAAAAATAAATTATGTTCAATTACAAATACAGGGGATAGAAAAGGAGAGAGGAGAAACAAGACAAAATACAACACATTTCTTGAAAAATTATTATCAATCTTACACAAAGCTAGAAAGCTTATTGTTAGAAGCTGCAATGGATTAAATATTTTTCATCGATTAGCTCTAAAAGTACCTAGCAGTATTTTATTCTTCCAAAATTGGTTTAAACCAATAGTCACTTTAAAGATTTGCTCAAATAAATCAACATAATATAACAAGTCAAAAGTAGTTTCAACTCAAACCATTCGGTAAATTACAAAACATTTCAAGAGTATCTTCTGCACTAGAATGTATAAAGTTCTCCATTAGATTGGGAGATTCAACATCTTCAGCTTCCAGGTCGTCAGCTGAAGATTGTCTATCCTGAGGGATAGAAATTTCATCTTCCATATAAGGTTCCTTGTAGATATCAGCCCATCTCCTGGAAATTACTGGATCTAAACACTTTCTAAAAGCCATACAATGTAGATAAGGCAGCTTTTCATAAGCAATTCTAGAAAATCCCATCAGTGCGAGAGTATATCTCCAGTTTTTCATTATTTTAGCATTTGCTCCAACATGCTTAGAATCAGGTGTGATTATAATTAGAATCCCTTCCAATTTTAACAGATTATATGCATTTTCACAACATAATTTCCGCTGCTCTGATACAGGGAGGTATTCCAATAAAAGGCTAAATACAACAATATCATAGGTGTCTTTAGAAAGTTGATGTACTGTCTTTTTGTCTAATATTATTTCTTGGCCAATTTTAACTGTTAAAAAATCACATTCAAACACATCACTGTTGCTAGCTGGGTACAGATCTATGGGAAGAACTTCCATGAAGGGGCACAATCTAAATGGGTTATAGCAACTTCCAACGTCCAACACTTTTAACGTTTCTTTAACTGTAGGAAAGTTCTCTATGGAGTAGGGAGTATTCAGCTTGTTAGCTATTTTCAGTTCCTTTTCGCGGCTGTTTGATAAACCTCCGTTGAAATAGTATTTGCTGCAATAGTCCATTACCCACGATATTCTGGACGTGGCCGGTTTGCTTGGATCGGCAGCATTCTTCTCCCAATGATGTGAACCCAACAATTTCATGGCGTTGGCGTATTGCTTCAGGGTTTCTTCTTCAGAACAGTGTTTGTTCCAAGCCACATCGTGTCCATATTTATTAGAGAGCTTCCTCAAAGACGAATGAACATCTTTTAAAAGTTGTGCACATTCTTTATGCTCTTTCGTGGCCATATTTTCTTGATTTAAAGGAAACTTATTTATGAAATACAAAAATTGCTTCAGAAGTATTGTAATTTCAACGTCTTGTTTGTTTTGCTTTGTATTATTATAATTGCGATTTAATCACGCCAGCCCGTGAAATAAAAATATGACATGTGTCAAAAAACAAAACCATAGAATCTGTTTCATAAATAAACCACTCCCATCTGTTTATTTTATACTAGCGATGGGCACAATCGATGAATCATCGATGGTTCACTGGATCTTTTTGATCATCGAAATATTTCGATATTCATGGACAAATCGATTCCGTCAAAAATCATCACACATTTCGAGACAATCGTTTTGAAAATCATTCGAAACCACAGCCATCACGTCATTGGTCAGTGTTCAGCATGTGTTCAGAGAAAGGTAAAAAATATGTCTGATTGCTTGACGAACAAGATCACAAAAGGGAATATTTTTTCCGTGGTACATTGTGTTTCGTACTACCTAATATGATTTGATATCCACTGGGAACTGGGATTACGCAATTATTCTTTGATAATTGTCAAATGTTTAGTTGTGATTTTATCTACCAACCAAAGTGTGTGTGAAAAATGGCATTTTGATTTATAAAAATAATTTTTTAATAGTGTTTGTAACTAAGTAACTTACCTATAGTATAGAGTAATAAAATTTGGCCCCACGTTGGGCGCCAATTGTTATAACTATACTCAAGGGAGTTTAATATTAATACTATGCATGTAAAAGAAAAGGAGGAACGAGTAAAAAAAAGAAGTTACAAACACTATTAAAAATTTTATTTAAAAATGTTTAAAGTTAAAAGTTAGTCTTAATCTAGACTTAATTCTAATTCTTAAAATTAATTTTCCTTTTACTTAATACTAAATTATTGTTCATTCAATGTCTTTAAAAGTTGGGTCACGTTACGAAATAAATATGCAAAATTGTTCAGGCACTTCAATTTACGATGATTCTGGAACCGCGGATCTCCACGTTCGCACTTATTACTGATAACACAAGCGGCAAATTGGGCTGGTTCCGAAGGGAGGAATCAGTTCAGCCTGGGCCAAGGCTCCGAAGGGTGGAGTCGACAGGCAGCGACTCCTGAGAGGGCAGCTTTCTGGACGGAAGTCTGGCGACCACTCGGGATTCCTGGGCGGGAGTTCACGGGGTTACGGGAAGAGCCTCGGCAACCGCTTCAAGGGGGAGGGCAGGAGGTTCCTCGGCGGAAGCGAGATGGCAACTCCTGAGAGGGCAGCTTCCTGGGCGGAAGAGCCTCGGCAACCGCTCCAAGGGGGAGGGCAGGAGGTTTCTCGGCGGAGGAGAAATGGTAACTCCTGAGAGGGCAGCTTCCTAGGCGGACGAGCCTCAGAGACCGATTTAAGGGGGAGGGCAGGATGGGAACTGTTTTCCTGGGCAGACGAGCCTCGGAGACGGACCCAAGGGGGAGGGCAGGAGGTTCCTCAGCGGGCGAGGAACCTCATGCTCCTGAGGCGGGATGGGAACTATCGGTTGCGGAATCATATGTCTTCAGCCGCGCGTTCCAGCGACCGTAGCACGCCTGTGATGGGGTGCTGGAACTATAGTGGTTCCGCTTTACACCACTTCGGTACGTTGTTCGGGTCCATGGCGCTGGCATCGCCATTCTCACCGCTAGATTTATTATTATTTTAAAATGACTTTTTTTAAAATTATATTTTTACAATACGACCTTCAAATAATTGAAATATAGCCTAGCATTGGGCGAAGGTTTTTATTGCCCTTGGGTCGCTGGCTTAACATTTTCCCATTTCAGATTTACGACTTTATGAGGGTCTAGAGCTAAATCTTCGGACTAATGGGTTTAACCTTTGATTTGCCTTAATTATTATAAAAGGAAACTGTCTGCATTTTGGGAATTTTTTAATTTTAGCATTATAATTTGTATTTACGTAAAATGCAAATTCGCTTTCGTAGCATTCGGGATGGCGGCCAAAATAAATTCTGTTGATGAAATTTTCTTATGTTGGTATTCCTGATACCATACGAGTGGCTAGAAGAGAAATTATTACCATTTACTATATGCAAATTAGGTAGGTACTATTTAGGCCAAACTCTGAAATTCTGAAAATAAAATAAAGGTATTTAGGCATGTTTTATAAATGAATAAATATTTTTCAAAAAGGTTGGGTTATTATAGGTTATGTTAGGATAGGTTAAGTAACGTTAGGTCAGGATAGGACAAGGAAAGTTTGGTTACGAAAAGTTAGGTTAGGTCAGATCAGGTGAGGAGAGGTTAAGTTTTTTAAAACATTGTAAAAAAACTTGCATTAATGTTCTAAATTTATTTTATTTTATATCCACTGTTCCGCCCAAATATATATCTAACATGCATATCTAATCTAATCTATCTAATATGCACAAATTAAATTGTAATAATGTTTTTTCTAGCTCCGCGTGTAATATCGGGAATACCAACATACGAAAATATCTTAGAAATTATTGGAAATAGTTGTCATCCCCATACAATTTTAATTTAAAATCAATTGCAATAATGCAGGGCTGTCAAATGAGAGAAAAAAGTTTATACTTTATATTCTTAAAAATTATTATACGACAAATATGAGCTCCAATTATGTATAAGGCACAAAACTTATAATACAACAAAAATGAGTTCCAATTCAGTTTCAAAAACACAAAATTTATTATGAGTTCCAATTAGGTTTCAAAAGCATAAACTCTTAAAAAGTAGCTTTTATATAAAAAAAATCACAATTGTAATTTATTGTTTCGTAAAAATAGTGTTTTTATGAGTAGATTTAAAAATAATTTGCTTTGCTATTTATTATTGTACAAAAGTAATTAAAAAAAACGTAGCCTGTCTATCGAAAACGAGTGATAACAATTTCTTTACACATAAAACTAAAGGTTTTTAAATAAATAAACAGTATAATTATAAGCCAGAAAAAAATGATTCTCTCTCCCAATCCTATTTTTTTTTTAAAATCACTTCTAAAGATTAAAAAAGTAGTAATAAAATACAATAAAGTATTTTCTAATATTTAATGCAATTAATGTTTAAAAATATACAAATGGGATGTTTTATCTTAATTAATCAATAGAGGTTAATTGACAGTAATGGTAGAAATTAAAATCAAATAATTAGTAGTAATTAACTTAAGTAGTTAATACATTAGATAACAATTTAGATGAAGCGACAATTATTAGCATACAAATAATTAAATAATAACCGGTCAGTGGCTGAGTTGACATCGCGTTTGGATCCATTCACTTACTGTGGTGGTAGTAGAAGATTTTCAAATATTGTCAAGTTATTCGTAACCCGGGAATGTAGGGAAAAATAGGATTCACTAAATAGTATAAGTAATTCTAATAGCAACAGTACCTCTGAAAATAAGAAAAAACAGTACGACCATCATAGAGAGACAAAATACATCGATGACGACAATACAGTTTATTGAAGCATTAAGGCTGGAAATAGTGCCAAGCGTGCGTCGGTTCCATACATTATCATCAGATCAGCTCGTCAGCGCTATGTCATCGGTCGACCGATTGCAAAGATAGACTATAACCAGATAAATATTGGCTCCTCTACTGTGTGGGATTGAAAACTACCATTAAAATATTATATAAATAGGTATTTTGTTATTTTTATTGTTTAAAAAACAGGGTTTTTTATGTAAAGCACAAAAAACCTTGTCTAAAGTCAAAATATTATCACTTATAAATGAAGATATAATCTAGCAGGAGATGAATTAGCATTATCAATGCCTTTCCTACAAAAATAAACTTTGTTTTCTAGTGAAAAAATCTCAAAAGCAATAATTGTTGAATGAAAAATACCAGTGCATATTTAATAATTTGGCGGATTTTCAAAGAAGTCAATGTAGTGCAATTGGTAGATCACCTGACTGGCAATCAGAAGGCTCAGGGTTCAATTCCCGTCAGCGACATGTATGTTTCAGAAGATTTTTTTCAATTTATGTAGGTGTTTCAGGCTAATAATTATTGTTTAAAAATAAAATATTTTTTTATTTGTTTTACAAAATACATAGGGATAAAAACAAAATTCTTAAAAAAATAATAGTAAGTACATAGCATATTTACGATATGTATATGAACAAGTTTGTTCGTAGAAATAAAATATAACATGAATTTGCATAAATGCATTATTAAGGTTAATAACATTTACTCACAAGACAAAGAAAAATGATTAATATGTATATCTTAATAAAAATACATGAAACTTATTATTAACATCCATCAAAATTTATCTGAATACGTCAACATTAATATTTTAGCTATTTATAGTGTTTATGTAAGAATCGCTGTAAATAAATGCAGCAGGAATTTTTACAATCTAATGATGCTTTTGATTAAATCTTATCTTTAAAAATAATAATTTTTCTGTTGAATTCCAGTTGGCATGATAATTTTGTTTTCACTTTTACATAACTAATTCTGAAAAGCAATGTGTTATATAACTACTTGATTTGATGATGGATCTAATTTGAACACTCAAAGGGCGCCACCAGTGACACAGGTAGAAGGGAACGGTATGTCCGTGGATTCCAAGAGTTTGGATAAGTGGTTGAGTAGTGACAGAGGTTCACATCACAAGCATGAGCATGCTACGTGGGCAGGGTTCCAGCAGCAGGAGTAGATGAGCGTGTGCACATAAGTGTTGAGATGGTAGAACTGGCGGAGACTGTGGCGTGATGCCCGAATGCTGAACTGAGAAGGGCCGCTCCCTGGAGTGGCTCCTTTTTAGGTTAACACTTATGCCAAGGATTGTCCTCTGGAGCATTATGATTCGGCAACTGTTCCTTGATGAAGACGTTGAAGTCTTCCCATTCCATTTTGTAATATGTATATTAATATATATTATTATTATATATTATATTAATAAGAAGTCTAAAAGTTAGGAGTCTAATAAAGTCTGATCTAGGAGACTGGTTTTAAAATTTCTTGTTGTAAGATTTTCCTTATTAATGGAAAGCTTTGATAAATCTTAGGAAATATTTCACACATTCACATCGAGTATCTTGGCAATGGTTTGAGGATTATTTTGATTGCTTTTAATAGTTTTAAAGATATTATCTATCTTAATCAGGCAGTCATTGAGTTGATGATGCGAGGGTTTATCCAGAAGGTTCAACCTGTTGTCCCAAAAGTAAGGAATACTCTCCTTTTGAATATAACTCCGTATTTGGACAAGCATGTGCATGAACAGGAAACTGAGTGGATTATTCCAGAAACCAGGATCTTTTCCCCTTTTCTCCACCTCCAAGATAAACACCATATTTATAAAGTAACTTTTCAGGAAAGGAATTCTATGAACGTCTCTTAGCTGTTTCATGAACCTGATGGTACTTTTCATATTGTTGTTGCTCTCCAATATTTCCGATTCATGTTCTGGAAAAACGATGCGCCAACATTTGTGACGATTGTTATCCTCATTGTAAATTGGTTTGGCGATCACAAACCATTCTTGCGCCTTGTACTTCTTGGCATAAATCTGTTTTACAATGGGGGGCCAGACCGGTAACTGAAAGATGAAATTAGGAACAAGGTCCATGTCAAAGTTAATGCTTGCATTGGTAAGACTTTGCACATGTAAGGTAAAGGCCGGATTGGATTTTGTCAATCTTAGATGATATCGGTTTCTTCCACAAGTGAGAACATTCTGGAGTTGATTCAGTACTTTTTGAATCACACCTTCCATCCATTCACGAAATTTATTCTGCATTATAAAATTCTTCTCCATCCATTTTTCGATGCTTTTATATTTATCCCAGTTTTGTTTTTTCTTGAGAGCTTCCAGTCCGTCAGTTTTGAGTTGAACATAAGCGGGATAGTTTGTGTTGAGGATTTGGACATTCAGCTCGCTCGGCAGCTTCATGCATAACATCATATCGAATTCGTCAGGTTCCTTTATTTGGATGTTATTTGCATAACTTCCCGAATATTTAATTCCCTTGTACAAAGTCAGCAGTGGGTCGGCTTCCATCAGTTTTTCTCTGAATCCGTCCAATACTTGCCGAAAAGCTTCAAGCTGATCTCTCACAGAGCTTTTATCAATGGTCAGCTCCTTACTGATTTTTTGCAAGATCGGATCAAATAGCTTGTAAGTATTCTTGTCAAAGGGCTCCATTTTTGCACAAAAACTAAATACCACTACAAAGAATTGTTCTCTTTTCACAGTGATTCTCAGTGACTCCAAATTCTGTCCCACTTGGATAATAGTTGCAGACGGTTTCAGACTGGTGACAGTGGCAGCTGGCAACTGGTAACCAGCTATGGCAAATGACAACTGACAAAGAGAAAGAACTGAATCTAACAGGTATCAACCTAAAGTCCCTCCACTTCCACAACAACTTCTGCATTTAGTGTGTGAGTCACTCTACAATCTTAACTACCTGATTAATTTAATCTCACTCACACTTATTGTTGTATTTTGTCAAAGATGTTTGGATTATCTTAAAATACTATCATTATGGCTTATCTGATTATGAATGCAAATTAAATTTATTCTTAGACTTTGATGATACCAAAATACAGCTTTGATGTTACAAAATGCAATATTAAACTTCATTTAAATTCATTTATACACTGGTGATACAAAAATACAGGAACACCCAAGTAACGTAATATTAATCGAAAATAAAATTTGAGTGGAGAAAAATATAATTCATAATTCTAAGACTTGGTATTCATAAATAGCATTGTATGTATAATATTAACTCATTGACTGCTTCAAACCTCGTTCGGGGTTATTTGGCTACTCTAGAAAAGCGCCACGAAAATCGTTTGGGGGTATCGATGTGATACATTTTAAGTTAAAGTTTTCAATTCAATTAATCAAAAGATAATTTGTTTGGATAGTTCCATAATGCCTTATAAGAGAGGGTCGATCGGCTTCTGTATTTCCTCCCTCCACACATCGTCACCAAAGACGACATCTGTGAGGAGTTTGTGTTTGAGGAGAGGAAAAAAATTGTGTTGGCAATATTACAAACTCTTGAGTAGAAAATGTTAAATTTTTATAATTTAAGTTGTACTCACTTTTTTTAAATTATGTATTATTTTATGACGCTCACTTATATCTAAGTAATCTCCTTCATAATTGAGAATGGGAACAAATGTAATAGTCAATTAATTTGAAATTATTATTCATATTTGACTGCTGGTGGTTCACGCCATTGGCAGTTGGTTGGTTCCATAACAAAGGATTGTGGTTCATGGAAAAGATAATTTCATCAAACAGTTCATCAGCGGTTCGGCTCGCAGGTGCATACGAAAGTGAAAGCAACCTTTAAAGAGAAAATAATTTGTGCAATAAATGGAAAATATTTCACAATATCACCAGATAAATAATGGGTCCTTAGTTGGCTATGAGTAACCAGGGTACCCCGTGGCATCAAAAAACAAACACACGTTAGAATAATATAGAAATATTTTTTATTTGTTCTCAAATACATAGGGTTAAAAATATTCAAAAAAATAATAATATGTAGTATGAAGCATATTTCCAATATAATCAGTGTTGACAACTCGATTTTCAAAATAAAGCCAGATGTCACCCAATAAGGAGCTAAAACTTTGGGACCGAAAAAAAAACAGGGAGGGGGGTTTGTAGGAGAAACGTTATGGGTTACCAGAAAAAATATTTTTGTCTCCCGGGGAGGAGTAGGCCGCGCAAAAAGATATTATGTGGGATAAAAATAACCGATTCCTAAAGAAATAACTCTTAAATTGTTATTTTTCGTTGATCAGTTTAGTATAAAAAAGGAGCTAGATATGAAAAATTGGCTAAGAAGCTAAATTACTTTTTTTTGAGCTGACGGTCTCAATTTAGAGCTAAATCTAGTTCTAAAGAAGCTGAGTGGCAACATTTAATATAATATGTGAATGTAACAGGTTCGTTCATAACAACATATTATTATATAAGTTACATAAATGCATTATTAAGGTTAATAACATTTTCTCATAAGAAAAAAAATCAAATTAAATATATTCTACATTCATAAAACAGATACATTGCACTATTAGAATGTTAATCTATTTACTGATTGTAAGCTGGCACCAATACACACAAACGCAGCAGGAATTTTAACAATCGAATAATCCTTTCGATTTCATCTTATCTTTAAAAAAAAGTAATCTTCTTGTTGAATTCCAGGTAGTGTTATTTTATTTTCACATTTAGATAAATAATTCTGAAAATCAATGTGTTTTATAATTGCGTGATTTTCCACCACTGACACATTGGAGGGGGCTCACCACATTTCCAACGGCTTGTCAATATTCTATTTTTTGTTGTTGTACAAAGCTATATTTTTTTAACGACTCTAGACCCTCCAATGTCAGACACCATTAATCTGTAAACATAAGAAAAAAATATGGAGAATAGTGGAAAAGACAAAAAAGGAGATCAATTATGAAGTGTCAGATTTATGAACATGCGTCGTCTAGCGACCAAGACCGCCGCCAGTGGCACAGGTAGCAAAGAGCCCGTGGAATGCAAGAGTTTAAAGTACGTGGCAGAAGTGGCCAGGGCCGGCTCTGAGCCAAACGACGCCTGGCGGTAGTCAAACCTTAAAGGCACTGTGCTAGGTATTATCAGCGCCTTGGCTCCTTGGCAAGACGGCCCCTGAAGTGAATTGCTCCGATGAAGCCTGCACAGGGCCAGCCCTGGAGGTGGCACATCCAGAGCATGGGCGGTGCGTCTTGAGCTGAGTTCCAGGGTCTGATGTGCAGCTCGCCCCCCCATGTGGAAGAGCCTATGCAGATGGATGTTGAGTTGGTAGAACTGGCAGAAGGGCTGGAGCGTGATATCCGCATGCTGAACTGAGAAGGGCCGCTCCCTGGAGTGGCTCCTTTTTAGGTTTACACTTATGTTCAGGATTGTCCTCTGGAGTATTATCATTCGGCAACTCTTCCTCGATGAAGCCATTGAAGTTTTCTCTTTCCACTTTGATTAAAGAAGTCTAAAGTTAGGAGTCTAATAAAGTCTGATCTAGGAGACTGGTTTTAAAATTTCTTGTTGGAAGATTTTCCTTAATTATTAATGGAAAGCTTTGATAAATCTTAGGAAATATTTCACACATTCACATTGAGTATCTTGGCAATGATTTGTGGATTACTTGGGTAATTGCTTTTAATCATTTTTATGATATTGTCTATCTTAATCAGGCAGTCGTTGAGTTGATCATGCGAAGGTTTTTCCAGCAAGTTTAACCCTTTGACCCATATGGAAAGAATACTCTCATTTTCAATACAAGTCCGCATTTGGCCAAGCATGTGCATGAACAGGAAACTGAGTGGATTATTCCAGAAACCTTTTCCCTTTTTCTCCGCCTGCAAAATAAACACCATGTTTATAAAATAACTTTTCAGGAAAGGAATTCTATGAACGTCTCTTAGCTGTTTCATGAACCTGATGGTACTTTTCATATTGTTGTTGTTTTCCAATATTTCCGATTCTTGCTCGGGAAACACGACACACCAACATTGGTGACGTTTCTTTTCCTTATTGTAAATCGGTTTGGCAATCACAAACCATTCTTGCGCCTTAAACTGCTTGGCATACTTCTGTTTTACATTAATGGGCCAGACGGGTAACTCAAATATAAAATTAGGAACAAGGTCCATGTCAAACTTAATGTTTTCATTGCTAAGACCTTGTACATGCAA
The DNA here is from genome assembly GCF_061612785.1 of Hesperophylax consimilis. Classification (NCBI taxonomy): domain Eukaryota; kingdom Metazoa; phylum Arthropoda; class Insecta; order Trichoptera; family Limnephilidae; genus Hesperophylax; species Hesperophylax consimilis. The sequence goes on along the minus strand of NC_142841.1, from coordinate 6,301,699 downwards.
AGTAAAGGCCGGATTGGATTTTGTTAATTTCAGTTCATATTGGTTTCTTCCACAAGTGAGAACATTCTGTAGCTGATTCAATACTTTTTGAATCACTCCTTCCATCCATTCACGAAATTTATCCTGCATTATCAAGTTTTTGTTATTCAGCCACTTTTCTATGCATTTATATTTATCCCAGTTTTGTTTTATCTTGAGAGCTTCAAGTCCGTCAGTTTTAAGTTGAACATAAGCACGATGGTGTGTGTTGAGGATTTTGACGTTCAGCTCACTCGGTAACTTGATGCATAACATCATGTCGAATTCATCAGGTTCCTTTATTTTGATGTTATTGGCATAACTTCCCGAATATTTAATTTCCTTGTACAAAGACAGAAATGGGTCAGCCTCCATTAGTTTCTCTCTGAATCCGTCCAATACTTGCCGAAAAGCTTTAAGCTGATCTCTTACGGAGCTTTTATCAATAGTCAGCTCTCTACTGACGGTTTGCAGGATCGGATCAAATAGCTTGTAAGTATTCTTGTCGAAGGGCTCCATTTTTTTGCAAAAAAACTAAACACCAGTACAAAGAAAAAGTTCCCTTTCCACTGTGATTCCCAGTGACGCAAACTCATAAATAAACCACTCACGTAGCAACTGGCACTCCAGCAATAGCAAATGACAATTGACTCCACTGAACAACAGTACATAGAATTGTTGATCAAGTTCCCATTTCACAGATAAGTAAAGGAGCAAAGAAAACTTTATTCAAATAACTCCCTTTCTCTCTTTGAAATTCTAAATCCCCCAGATCTGAAGGACTTTTCCCCAGACTTACCATTAGCATAGTATTTTGTATTCTAAAATACCAGGGTTGCCAATGCATCTATTCTAAAATACCCACATTTGATGTTAAAAACCCGAAATTAGGGAAAACGAAATAACTATTAAATTCATAATAATTTTACCTTGAAAAATCAATTGAAATTGAAAGCATTAATTATGCATTATTTAGTTATTTTCGCATTCTGTCTTTCGTTCAGGCTTAAAAAATAGGAATTTTGAAAAATGGTTGTGAAAGAAAACAAAATTACAGTACATCCGGAATTGTAAATATTATATTTCAACACAGTTGGATAATCAAGAAATGCTCTTTTAATTGGTATTGGTTACGTCAGTTCTCATATTGCAGAATCCTGGCATTTTTCCTGCAACTAAAATTGTTTAATTTTTTAGAAATTCCCCGCAATTTGGGGAATTCCCCACGAAATGGGAACATTGTTTCATAACAACAACTCACAAAACACATTCTGCATTAAGTGTGTGATTCACCACCATAATCTTAATGTATTAACCTCCTGACTGCTACATGTCTATATATAAAGCACGTGTCACGGTGTTCGTAAAAGCTAATCTCCGAAACCGATTTCAGTGATATTTTATGAATGTGTTTGGTTGGTTCCAACTTGAAAGATAGGATAGGTGAAGCTGTTGTCCAGAACTAATTTTTTTTTTTAATATTTTCAAAGAAAATTTAATATTTTTAGATTTCTCATCCAAAAATAAATACAACCAAAAATTTCAACTTCTCCCCTCAATATTTTTCATTCGATTTTAAGGATTTTTTATAGGAAAAAGAGCAGTAATTCATTTTTAACTTGTGTAAGCTGTCGATAGATGGGCGGTGTTAACATCTAGTGACATCTGTATAACGCATATAGAGAAAATACCACACTCAAATATCGCTTCATTTTCAGTGCTGATTTAAACATTTCCCTGATGCTATAATTTTTTTGAAATGTTTTACAGATATACAAACATAAACAATGTGTGAGTTTAGCTTTTTCGTTTATCATTTTTTTTTTTTAATTTTATGTTAATTGTGCTGTGTATCGACTTTAATATTCAATATTATCAGACCTACCAACCTGAAGAAAGTATGAAAAGGAATTGTAATTGAGACAGTGACGTTTCTTTGAAAATATTGTAATATTCATAATTTAAAAAAACAAATCAAAAAATATTACGTGGTTTATAAGTAAGTAGGTTTGACCTTCTTATAAATCTTGAATTCAGAGGATTTTGGTTTAGATTTATTGAATAAAAGAAAATTAGAAAAATTAAAAAAACTACTAGTATACAAGTTTGTTTTAAAAGTATATTACCTATGCATTTATAGATTTATAAAACAAAGTGGATCATTAGTAGCTCAGGAGTTAAATATTTTAATTATGCCAATAAAAGCATTCCTTCAAGGAACATTTAAGACTAGCAATAAAAAAGTAAATGCTGTCTTTTTTATTATAAGAGTTTGGGGTCAAGTGTCGCTCAAATGACCACTTCTGAATATTCCTAATGATAACAGTTTTATCAGCATATTATTTATTTCTTTGGTAGGTAGAGTGACATGAAATACAAAAATATCACCATAATTTAAAAATTACGAGATTATTTATTTTAGAGATGGGAATATAAAATTATGTGTTTCCTCCTAATCCTTCAGGCCTCTGGCAGAAGGTTGAAGAATTCAAGTGTATTTCTGCTTTGCAAAATAAATGGAATAACCGAAAAATAAAAACTGTTTTTGATGATGAAATAAGTCTTCAAATTTTATTGTCAGAAAAAACATATCATCTTTGAAATATAAGCAAATTGAATGCATGCATAATTCTTAAAAATTCAAACGGAAAATGAAAAAAAAATACACATTTTATCAGACAAATCAATTTTAAACACTGTTGTAACCTCGCTTTTTTGTCATTTCATATAAAAATAATTTATAAAAAATTCGCAATGTTTCACAGAGGTGTTTACTCTTTCTAACATCGCTTAGATCATATTTCTAACCTTGACAGTAAGGGAGAAACAAGGATTTTTATGAGACCATATGACCGGTGGTAACAGCTGTTTGTTCGCAAAACCTAACAAATTGGCACAATGGGTTAAGTAAAACAGGTTGGAGACCACTTTAAAAATGAAAAAGAATGGCAGTGCTTCATAATAATATTTTACCTGAGTACTGGCAGCATACTTATTTTAACTGGGATTTGCTAGGAACTCACTGCACTTGACTCGATTTTATACTATTTTGAAACATAAAAATGATCCTAGAATAATAAAATAAATTTTATTCGCTTGGCAAGTAAATAGTGCATCATAATATTCTAGCTTGTTGTTTCGTCACTTGCAAACATTGATTTTTATCTGTTAAAAAGTGCATCGAAAATTCCGTCAAATGTCATAATTTTTAATTTTCAAAAGTAACAGCACTGTACAAGTCTCATATGAGTCGTATAGTTCCTATCTACGATAAGTCCACTTTTCTCCAAAAATGAACTAATGATGCAGTTTTACTCTAGCGGCTCTTTAGCACACTAATCAAATATCGATGAGTTCAAAAAGGCCGTAAAAACCTACGAAAAGTGGATTTAAAAATCGCAATGAGTTCCAAACAACAATAAATCCACGGAGCAGTATGTTCCAAAAGCCGATAAGTCCACCGCTCGTGCAGGCAGCCAATGAGCGAGAAAGATTTCGTCCAGGCAGCCAATGGGGGGGAAGCATTTCTCAAATTCTAACATGGCCGCTGAAGCAGTTGTTTTGTAAAAGTGTCTGCCTTTTTATACGTTTTTACAGCTAAATAATGTCCGATCTAACCACAAATGTTGTTCAAGTGGCGGGTAATACATCTAGAAAGCGAGTCATCATCAAGGAATCTTGGAAAAAACACGTGGATAGCCGTAATAGGTCCTTAAAAATCTCCTATTTTGAGTGGAATCATTCATTGAGAGTCGGTCATTACTGGGTGATCCCAAAATTTCACTCAGTTGTTTTTAATAATTTTTAAGTTTGTATTTATTGTTTTCAAGTTTAATTTTTATTACAGTTGTTTATTATTATTTCTAATAATAAGTAAGGTACACAATACTATTAACAAATTAACAAAAGTTTTTATTTTATTTGTTTATTTCTTGTAATAAGTAAGGTACATAATATTATTGGCAAATTAACAAAAGTTTTTTTAATAAAAATAATACACTTGTTTTGTTTAAAACCACGAGTTTTTATTAAGAATTAATAATTGAAAATCCTCGATTTTTGTGTAAAAAATATCTGTTTTTGAATTTATCGAGATGAATACAAAAAATATTATCATCATAAAATTGCTACATTTCTTTAATCATTTTAATAATATATATTGTTCTATAATTTAGTTTATTCGAAAAAGAGCTTTTGAATTTATTGTGATAAATACAGAAAAATTGTAATCACAAAATATTTGCATTTCCTTTTTTATAATATTGTTGTGTTTTGTTCTATAATTTAGTTGATTGGCACAATAGTTTTTGAATATTTTGTGATAAATACAGAAAAATCGTAATCATAAAATATCTGCATTTACTTTTTTATAATAATATTATGTTTCGTTCTATAAATTGGTTTTGTTTAATTCTTAAATATTGCAATAATTGTTTACTTTTGTTTAGAGTACAAAAAATATTTTGTTTATTTTTTTAGGAAAACAATAAAAAAAATTATTTTTAGGTTTTCTATTTGTAAACACATATTCTAATCCATCGTATTTTTTTGTAAAAAACTTATGAAAAAAAAATCGAAAAAAAAAATTACGTAAGTACATTTGTATTTTATTTTATTTTTCTTCTATGCACTTTTCTTATCATTAATTTGTTAAAAAAAATAATTATTAAATATTTTCGTTTCCTTTAAATCAATTTTTTTGCTGGCCCTATACTTGTCATTCACATGTCAACGGTGTTGAGAAACAAACACCGATAAGTACAGGCTGGTGAGTTCCTATATACGATTAATTTGACAGTTACTTTCAAATGCCGATAAGTCCATCATTAGTTACGTAATTACTCCTAAACTATTAAGAAATTCATGGTTTTATCTTATTATTTACATCCGTAGTTTGACAACAAAGCCCACTTAATAAATAATTCTCTAGTTTTTATTTAAAAAACCTTGTAATTAAAAAATATCAATTTGCCAACATTTCACGAAAGTGGACTTATCGTAGATAGGAACTATACGACTCATATGACTTATTTTTTTTTGTAAAGAACGCTTATTTAGTTGGAATATATAATAAAACTCAAGAATATTTTCATATTTCGTCAATAAATTTTTTTATAGCTATCCCGAGGAAACTACGTAGGATAGATATAATACAAAAAAATTATTTTGAAAAAAAAATTAAGTCTTTACGATGATAGTGTCAGCAGCGGTCGCACAGCTGGCAGCTCAGCATTTTAGCTGGCACAATAAATAGTGCTGTAACTTAAATTTGAAAACTTGAATAAATATATCGTTAGTACTAAGACAACAATGCTTTTCTTTTTTTCGAGGTAATGCATGCAAAAGGATAAAAATGGTTGAAAAAAAACATGATTATGTTTATGTGAAATTAGTATTTATTTTTGTAAAGTAAAATAATACAATATATTCACAATGAAAATAAAAAAGCAAGAATGTTGTGACAGCTTTATGACACAAAAATATCACTTATTCAAAAGAGACTGACTTAAAAACTGTAAAACTACATCCCTAATTAATCCTAAATAATTTATGCATACCGTATTTTCACAAAACATCAACGCCACAGTTAATCAGCTATACAAAATAAGCTAACAATAATGAATAACTTTTCACAAATTTAGCATAATACATACATCAATCATAATATCATGAACGCAATTTACTAGTCAATCATCCTAATAATACGTACATTCAGAATACATTGTTCAACTTCTACAAAAACGTGTCTTGTCAATTTGAGTCCGTTTCCTGAAACAGAATAAGGCAATTAAATGTATTGTGCAAAAATATAATTTTTTTACAATAAATTTGAAAAGCCAACGATTCAAATTAAATTGCTTTACGCTGTGTTAAAGTTAAATCTGTGAGTGCCAATCCAAAATATGTATTATTAGTTTGTAATAATATACAGTTAGTTATTAAGTTATCTTGTATCCTTTGAATAATGATTTAACGAAGGTTAATTTAGTAGGTAGTACAAGTGTTCTTGGTGAATGTGGATTATGAACTTACAGTAGGATCACAGTCGGCGCAGTGCCACGAGTAGCCGCGTTTCTTGGGGTTCTTGTTGAGCGGAGGCTCCAGGCAGGTGAAGTGGTAACGCTTGGCGCATTCGTCGCACCTGAACAAACACATTTAACAACATTCAAATCTTTCTGACATCAAATAGGCAAATATCAATTTTACGTAACCATTCTGAATTCAAACCGTGTTTCATAAGCAACAGTTTCACTAAAATAATTAGTTGATAAAACAGCGTGATCAAAATCATACAGCTTGTGTGCAGATCCATTTAGATTTTTTTAAATTCTATTCTTTGTATGAAAACATTCAGGAAATTTCAGTTGAGCCGTGCGCCGCACGGTTTTCCAAAAATCTTCATACAAAAAAATCTAATTTTCAAAAAAAAAAAAAAAAAATTGTTTTCAGCTACAACATCAATAATGCAATTTTTTGTAATATTAACACTCTAGTACACCCAAAAGTCACTCTGACCAGAAGTCTGCGAACATGTTATGAAAAATGTGCTTAAAAGAGCCCGCCTTTGCGCCACAGCCAGAGGCGGCCACTTGACCGACATTGTATTCCATACATAATGTTAATGACCATATAATCAATTAATAAAATATAATTTGCATTTCATTTAAAAGTTATTAAAATAAAACTTCGACTTGGAACATAAAACGCACCCTGTATTAACACAATCATGTAAGCATATGGAGTGTGGCGAATCCATCACTCAACGAGTGAAAACACAACCTGCAAGTCATCCCAAGCTCAGGTGTGAACAACCATGCTCAGAGCTGAATGGCATGAAGGAAGTCTCACCGACGGTGCCTCCAAGTTATTGGGTCACCTCTCAGTGTGTAAAGGACTTACAATGGTATTTGAGGCAACAGGATCCCACAGGGAAACTGATAACAAAGGGGCTCCTTAGAGAGCCTTCCAACAAAACAGTGACCTTCAGGGAACCCAAACAAGGGGAAAGAATTTTCCTGGTTGTGCCAAGCGTAGCTTGATTTTATTATTTTCCGTAGAATTGATCGTGGGATCTCGGCGCTTAACCTTTTTGGTAGAAGCGGCGACATCGCCTTATCAAGTAAGCATGAATTTACCTGACGAGGTTAACGGGGGTTCCGGGCTGCGTGCAGACGTCGCACTGCGTGAGGGTCTCGTTGCCCGGCAAGGGGACTCCGGGGGGCCCCGCCCCGGCGCTGCGCCGACCCCCATCACTGCCGCGCCCCACCCGGGGAGACTAAACGCATCACACAAAATACTTTAGCAATTTGCTTATTTACGTAAGTACAGTAATGAACACCATGCTAACACTCCATGCACAACAATAATAATCTAGATGACGATGGGACAAACTTATTTGATTATAAATTTGATTTGCATATTACCCTTTATCATGCTCAAAGGGTTAATGCAGTCTTCTGCTGGGACCGAGGTTTTCTTGCCGAAGCGTGTCTATTAACTTACATTTTATAGTTTCGTTGTGACCTCTCCCACTTTCTCATAAATGACTCTTATCCACTTGAACGATTTTTGGCATATGTACAACCAATTGCTTGTCAAGAGAATGTGAGATTACAACAGAGCTTTTAGCACCAGGATCACACGTCTTTATGCAATATTCATGTTTTATGGAATTTATAAATAATCAATTCATGTGCAGAATAGAATAATATGTATGTATATACTTATACATTTTCATAAAAAAAGTAAGTTTGTACACTAATAATTTTCTAAGTGCATTTTACGCTAAGGCAAAAGAAATTACTCAAAAAGTTTTGGTTTACCGAATGGAATGTGGATCAATGATTTTGCCTTTCGACACATAATATATTTACCAGTAGAATAATAATTTTAAAGAATTTGTCGTAATTTTTTGAAAGTAATTAATTTTGCGCAATCTAATTCCTAAATAGTTGTGTAAATAGAAAACATAACATAATATGTAATTTTTCACAGTCCATAAGGGAATATACCTTTGTTTTTGGCGGCGAAGTTACTTTAATTTCTTCAGTGATAACTACTAAAGCTGGCTGGAAATAAAACATGGAAGTGATTATTTTGTGGAATTGTTAAAAATGATGTAAAATACTAAATAAACTATGCTTACGGTAGGTTCGGGAATTGGCGGAGGAGATTCAAATGAAGGTTCAGGCTCTTCAACATGGTGCTGAAAAAAAAGAATTGTTATAAATTTCTGACCAAAACACACAGACACCAAAATCACTGATGTCAGAAAAGATAGACTTCCCTAAAATGAAATCTGGGTATCATCTCGACGAGTTGGAGACAAACTTTTGGCACCAGGAAGGTTCGAGAATGCTTTGAATAATCTACGACATCAGTCATACGTTAAACGCTGTAGAGCGTACAATAAAATAATCAGACTTTATTTTTGTGCACTAAATGATGATATTACAATGTGAGGTGCCTGTATACTGCCAGATTAATTTATTGTCAAATCACTGACAGGGACACGCCCACACACTCCCCCTGCTCCGTGCTACTTGATTTGTTCCCATCGCCCTTAAATTCAGATTTATTTAATAAAATCACGACTAAAAATAAATTAAAAAAAACTGAAACAATATTAACGTTTGGGCCAATGCGCAGCCAGTGATGTTTGTGTAAATTATGGGCAGCTCTGTATATTCTTTACTCTCTGACTAAAATGAAGTTTATTTATGTATTGGAAAGCAGGAACTAATACCTAAAGTTAACCCATTGTTATAATCCCAGCCTAGGCTATAAATCTAAGTAATTAAAGTCAACCTTTATTTCCTTCTACATCTTAATATTACTGTTAATCTTAGCCGGTGCCCCAAAAGTAAGCCATAATGGCAAACATTCATTTCTTCGGCACTTTTAAAAGGAACCCTATTATTTTGGGAAACCAATCAATGATGCAATATTCAAATTAGTCACATGACCCTTTTTTGCATCTTAGGGATTAAAGTTCACAAAGCTCTCACGGTCCCAGAGACCTGGAATACTATATAAACAGGAACAAGCTGTTCCCCTATGTTCACAATTAACATCACTTGTGCTGCTTACACGCTGCACCTCTACGCATTATTGTCATTGTCATTTAATTAATGTACTTATCATTTAATTAAGTAAATAAGTGTACTTCTATCTAAATAAAGTAATTCAACTAAATCTATAAAGTTGTTATTGTGTGGAATCTATATATTCACCTCAAGATACTTACACACTGGAACTTGTATCACTCCAAGATATTACACACTTACACCTGCAGATCTTACATACACATCCTCAGTGTCCAGATCTCTAAATTATACATCGACCACGAAGAGAACTTCTCGACAACCGCTCGCCGTACAGAGTTAAGTTTTTATTTACTGCGCCTCAACCGAGGGTCGTAGCAAATTGGTGTCAGAAGTGGGATTGCAAAGACATTCCCAAAGGATCTTTTGTGACGACGGAAAACTCCTACCTCATCACTTCACCGGAACAACGACGACAAGTCTGGCAGATACTCTCCTCGGAGAAACCCTTTTCGAAGGCAGGGACGGCTCTCCCTGAAATCAACCTAACTCATCGACGTGACCCTGGAGAAGAGAAGAAAACGGCAACAACGTAGATCGCGGAGACAACATCTACGGTGAACTTCAGTTCTTCAAGCAGCCAAGAATCCAATCCTGTCAACTCTAAACCACGAGCATCGAGACCTTCACTTCTACAAGCAGTATGAACTGGCGACTCGTCCTTCTTCTACTGTAAGTCCATAAAAATTTTTGTCCTGTAGAAATTTTTACACTGTATTTTCCCAATTCCCTTATTGACAATTAATGCATTTCTTCTCGCTTATACACCGTGAACCGTGTATTAGTGAAAATCTTATATTTCTTTTTCTTTCTTCAACGCGTAATAATAAATTTCGTAAAATAATTAAAATATAATAAAAACCTCTTAAATTAATTCGCGTTAAATTCAGTTAATTTCTTTAATAATAATAAGTACTTCTCAAAATGAACGATAAACCTACTTCGTCCTCTCAGGAATCCCAGGAAATGACTTTACCATTACCTGTTTTATTTAAATTTATTAAATCTTACGATGGAAACAGAGATAAACTCTGTGCCTTCTTAACTAATTGCGACCGTGCTGTAGTACTAGCTCAGCCTAATCAACAGAATACGCTCTTTTCATATATATTAACTTCATTAGAAGGCCAAGCAGAAGTCATCTGTGCCAATCACGTTCTCAATAATTGGTCAGAATTAAAAGATCTATTAAAAAGATCATTCGGTGAACGCAAACACTATGCACACCTATTATTGGAATTGCAAAATTGCAAACAATTTCATAATGAGAACGTATCTCAATATATTTTACGGATAGAAAATTGCATAAAAAACCTCTTAGTCTCAATTAATCAAAATAATAATAATCCCGCAGAAATGTTAGGCAGAACAGCCAGCATCCAAGAACTCGGTATGCAAACATTTATGTATGGAACTAACCCTTCCATAGCTACAATTTTGAGATCGCGCAATCCGAAAGACCTCAATGAAGCTTTTACAATATCACTAGAGGAAGAGAGAATAAATAAATTACTAAATTCCTCTAAAACTAATAATAAATCATGTACGATTTGCGGTAAATCGGGACATAACAATTTCAATTGTTATAAAAATAAAAATCAAAGCAATAATTCGAACTTTAATACACGTAAAGTTATGTTCGTAAAAAATAATAATAATAATTTTAATAAATCTTATAACCCAAATTCGGGATCAAGTTATAATAATAACTATAATAAAAATTTTAGTCCAAATTCGGGACAAAATTATAATAATAAAATGTGCAGGTACTGTAAAAAACCTGGTCACATAATAGATGAGTGCAGAGTATTAAAATATAAAAATGAAAATCCAAATCCCAACAACTCTGCAACTCTTAATTCGTCTTCCCTACCAAGGAAAAATGATTCAAAGGTAAATCATTTAAACTCCAGATCTGCAGTAGAATCTCGAGCCGATCTACTGTAAGTCGCGAGCTAGGCTCAAGAGTATTCAAACGTTCCATGTTAACATCTAATAAAAATTATATAAATTATTCGCCATCTCATTCAGATACGTTGCGTCATGTGGTTCTTCAAATACCTACAAATGGTATTATTTTTAAAAGACATTTTCTTGTCGACACAGGAGCAGCCGTATCCCTCATCAAGACTCACTGTCTTGGCGAAGGTACTTCCGTAAATTCGGGCAAAATTATAGAGATTAATGGCATAAGTAGATTGAAAAAATCGATCGAATCTATTGGAATCGTTCAAATTAAATTAAGTTTCGGCAATGAAACTATTATTCATGATCTCCACGCGGTGGATAGTGACTTTTTAAACCTTGGTTATGACGGAATTTTAGGGAACGACTTTTTCGAAAACAAAAATGCGAAAATTGATTATAAAAATAACGTAATACGCATAGACATATGAATATTAGTAGACCTGCCCTAAGTGATTAAAAGCGTATTATCCCCACTCCCCATACCGGTTCCATTGGAGCCGGCTGGGCTCGCGTATGGCCTCAAGTGAAATTTGAAAACGTGACGTCATCATTCTTGTGCGAACTATGGTCGAGGCATCATCGGTTCATTTTATGAAATAACACGGCAAAATGTTGACTTGTGATATGAAAACTTGTAAAAATAGATGTGAAAAAGAGAATAAACCCAATTGTCGTATTACATTCCATAAGTAAGCATTATTTTACTTTATTTTAAGCTTATTCACACCGTATTATATGGATCAGTTTTAGAAACGTATACTATCACATCACAATGTAGCGATTCTCAAGTGTGCTCATCGTTGTTTACTGGGGTAAGTAAATTATGAAACATTTGTAAAAGTGTCTTAACTAAATATTCTGAAACTAACTACGACTCTGCAAACAGAAGAAATTTACTTTGCCGAATTTGGACTTCGCAAATTAGTTCATAACGTGGCGAGTAATTTGCGCTCCCATGTAAAAATGTCTATTCATTCAAAAGCAGATTTTTCTTTTAAGAACTAAATAGTGATATTATAATGCGAGATGCCTATTTACTGTCAGATTGATTTATTGACGAATCACAGTCAGCTTAACCCCCTTCGTTCTTCAACAGTTGATTTTACCCCTCGCCATTATCTTCTCGTCTATTAATTCCTATGTCTGTGGTAATACGTATTAACGATTACTCTTTAAAGTTACATATTTCTGATCCTAATGAGCATTTGACTCCTATATTTACTTTATCCCCTAGATCAGAAACTCTTAGGCGTTATTCGCACGAGACTTTAAAAAACGTAGCGTTAAAACTCGGCGTTGGCGCTTTTATAACGTTCTCGATATGATTGTTCATACGAACGCTTAAAAATCACTCTTGTTTCGTTTCTCGCTTCCGTAAGACGTGGAAATGGTTTCTGCTAAATTAATAGCAATAGCGATTTGTGTTGCTAGAAGACGAAAAAGAAAACAAAAGGCATTCTGGGTTCATCCTCTGAATGAACTGAGATACTTGAAAGGGCAGTTTGTAACACTGTACGAAGAATTGAGGCAATACCCCGATAAATTTTTTGGTTATTTTCGAATGTCTATTTATGAATGAACATTTGACGAACTGTTGACGATAGTGGGGCCTCGAACAACACTTCAAGATACCAACATGCGTTCGGCGATACCACCTGCACAACGACTAGCTGTTACACTGGGGTAAATAAAACAATAATTACAAAATTACAAAACAATTTATATTTATTAAAAACTTAGGTATAAAAATTTAACAATCATCTGGAGATAAGTAAAATTCTTCTGGTGAAATAATATTGGTCAAGGGGCTCTGAACAGTTATTGAACATGATTGGTCAGTGTTGGATGGAGATGGGCAAATATTTGGGTTGAAAGTGGTAAAAAAGCTATCTGCTAAATAAACACAAAACAAACACGTCCGGTTGCCGAGCGAGCGCGTGGCGTACTGAGTGAAGCGCCGGCGTTTTTTTACCGCTCGTGCGAATAATAATACGAAGTTTCATATGATCTATTCCCTTTAACGCCCAACGCTCAGCGCTCAAAATGCAACACCGCTCGATAAAAAAGCGTCGCGTTTCAAAAGCGCTGACGTATGAACATATACTTGGTAATGCATTTGTTCTATTTGAACGCTTTTTTAACGGACGTTAAAAAAGCTCCCGTGAGAATGAGGCCTTATTAAAATCGATATTTTAAACCCTGAAATTAAAGAAGGGATTATCGACGTAAAAATACCTATTGAAGGTGTATATTTAGCAAATGCTATAACTAAAGTAGATGCGAATAATAAATCGTATTGTACTATTTTGAATTCAACAGACGAATATGTTGACATTAATATAATGAAAATTTACTTAAAACCTATCCCAGAAAATGTTTACCATTTTAATCAAAATTCTAATAATGATGGTAAAAAACGTAAAAAATTAATTCGTGATCAAATTTGTATAGATCACTTAAATTCGGAAGAAATTAATTCCTTATTACATATTTGCGACAATTATAATTCTATATTTTATCTCGAAGGCGACAAACTTACAGCAACCGATGCTATTAAACATCGAATTATAACAAATACTCAAAGTCCAATACAAACGAAAAATTATAGATACCCTGAAGTACATAAAGAAGAAGTAAATAAACAAATAGATAAAATGTTAGAAGATGGTATTATTCAACCTAGTGTTTCACCATGGTCAGCTCCTATATGGGTTGTACCAAAGAAAAATGACTCCTCAGGAAAACCTAAATGGAGAATAGTCGTAGACTATAGGAAACTCAACGACGTGTCTGTCGGAGACGCCTTTCCATTACCTCACATTGTAGATATCTTAGATCAATTAGGTCATTGTAGATACTTCACAACACTAGATCTTGTTAGCGGATTTCATCAAATTCCTATGCACGAAGATGATATTCCAAAAACTGCTTTTTCTACTCCCAATGGACATTTTGAATATACACGTATGCCTTTCGGTCTTAAGACTGCTCCAGCAACGTTTCAATGGTTAATGAATAACGCATTAATCGGCTTACAAGGATTATATTGTTTCGTCTATTTAGATGACATTGTCATATACGCAAATTCTATAGAAGATCACTCTAAAAAACTCACAGCTATATTTCAAAGACTTGCCGATAATAATCTGAAGATTCAACCAGATAAGTGTCATTTCATGCGAAAAGAAGTAACTTATCTAGGTCATTTAATTTCAAACGACGGTGTTACTCCTAACCCCGACAAAATCAAAGCAGTCTCTGAATTTCCTATTCCCAGGAATCCTAAAGAAATTAAATCATTCTTAGGTCTAGCTGGTTATTACCGAAGATTTATTGAAAACTTCAGTAAAATTACGAAACCCTTAACTTGTCTTCTAAAGAAAGATATTAAATTTGACTGGAAAAACGAACAGCAAAATGCTTTCGATACATTGAAAGAAAAATTAACTTCTTATCCTATATTACAATATCCAGATTTCACTAGAGATTTCGTTTTAACTACTGACGCCTCAAATTATGCAATAGGTGCAATTTTGAGCCAAGGAAAAGTTGGAGAAGATTTACCAATATCTTATGCGTCCAGAACTTTAAATAAAGCAGAAGGTAATTATAGTACCTCTGAAAAAGAACTTTTAGCCATTGTTTGGGCTGTAGGACATTTCCGTCCTTACCTTTTCGGAAGAAAATTTAAAATTTACACTGATCATAGACCATTAAAATGGTTAATGAATGTTACCAATCCCAGTAGCAAATTGTTACGTTGGCGATTAAAACTCGAAGAATACGAATACGAAATAGAATACAAACCAGGCAGAATAAATTCTAATGCCGATTGTTTGTCTCGTATTCCAATAAACATTGTAACAGAAGATGAAAATTCACCTTCTCAAGATATTATTGATCTTTTAAACGAACCATGTCTCGACGAAATAAATGTCGATGATTTAGAAACTTATCTTAATAAATAATTTAGAAATAGATGATACTCTATCACCAATACCTTTAGAAAATAATATAAATAATGATACTTACGAAAATTACGTGAAATTTTATTCTAATAAAAATGAACCAACTATTTTTAGTTTTAATGAACATGATTCATTCTTTATAAATAATATGTCAAAATATATGGCATACCCAACTTCTATCGATCTAGATGATCAAAACCCTTTCTGTGCTGAAATATTATCCAATTGTTCAGACACTGACGAACTTTTAGAAATACCAAAAAATTTATATGGTATTCATGAATCAAAATCAACAGATAATAAGAAAACTTACTTTCATTGCTTTACCAAAACTCATTACTTCGACAAAGCAACTCCTAAAGATATTTTCCTAACACTTAAAAATTTAAGATCTAAACTTATTGAAAAACGTGTAACTGAAATTACGTTACCGAACTTCCAAAACTCATTCGATTCCATTCCTTTTATAAAAATAAAGGAAATTATTCAATATCTTTTTAGGAACTTAAAGATTAAAATCAATATTAATCACAATAAAATCATTAATCCTTCAACTTCGCAAATTCCCGTAATATTAAAAGAATGTCACGATAGCCCTATGGCCGGACATCCAGGTTTCTTCAGAACCTACAGTCGGATCAAAGAAAGATACCGATGGGAAAAAATGAAAGATGATATAGAAAATTATGTGAAAAATTGTATCCACTGTCAGAAAAATAAAACTGACAGAAGAGCATATAAAGCTCCAATGGAAATCACTACCACTTCCACGGAAGCTTTCGAAAGAATTGCGGTCGACATAGTCGGACCACTTAATGAAACTGTCAATAATAATAAATACATCGTCACATTTCAAGACGATCTTACAAAGTTTTCTCAAGCTTATGCAGTTAACTCTACAGAAACAGAAACTGTAGCTGATTGCCTCGTTAAATTCTTTTCTCACTATGGAATACCTAAGTCAATCCTCACAGATCAAGGTGTTCAATTTACAAGTAATTTAATGAAACATCTTACCAACCTATTTAAAATAAAACATTTGAAAACTACCGTTTATCACCCACAAACAAATGGAGCACTAGAACGCTCTCATTCTACCTTAAAGGATTATCTTACTCATTATATAGATAGCGACCAAACAAATTGGGACGACTATATCCCTCTAGCTATGTTTTCATATAATACAAGTACTCACTGTACAACTAAATTCACTCCTTACGAACTTGTCTTTGGACATAAACCTATTTTACCAAGCTCTTTAGAAAACCCAGATTCAAACCCAACTTACGAAAGTTATCTTAATCAATTAAAGTATAAATTCGCCATTACCAGATCACTTGCCCGTGAAAGAATCGGACATGCCAAAGAGACATCCAAAAAATATTACGATAGAAATGTATCGAATAATATTTATAAAATTAACGACCTAATATTAATAAAAAATACTAATAAACCTAAATCATTAAGCAAGAAACTTATTCCTAATTGGAAAGGACCGTACAAGATTGTACAGGTTCATAATAATCATAATGTTACCATAAGAATGGAAAATAATTCATTAAAAAGATTCCATGTTAACAGAATTAAGCCATATCGCGCTTTCTCTCCTGTTCCAGGTCCTTCAAGACTATTTTAATACCTTCCCTAGACAAATACGAATTTTAGAAGATAATTATGCCTTAACTAAAAGCACATGTTCCAAATATTTATCATACGTACCTAACGACAATTGCAAAGATCTTTTAAAACCTGTTTTTAATACTATTAAAAAATGTAAAACTAAATATGAATCAATTACACACCTCGTTTCCAACCAACGCACAAAACGCGGTTTAATCGATGGTGTTGGAAAAATATTTAAAGCTGTTTTCGGAACCCTCGACTCCGAAGATGCGCAATATTATGATGATGCGATTGAACGCGTCATGTCAGATGACAAACATATTTATAATCTGATGAAAGAACAATTACAAGTCACTAAATCGACTCTCATAAATTTCAATTCTACCCTTACTAAACTTAACTATGACGAATATACTATGAATAAAAATATTATAAAAATAAATAACTATTTTAAGGAAGACCACGATAAAATGAATATGCAAGAAATTAAAAATATACTTATCTCGCAAACAAGCTCTTTATTCGAAACAACCGAATACTTTTATGAACAAATTGATTCCTTAATCAATGCTATTTTATTTTCTAAACAAGGAATTTTACACCCAGACATAATTACTCCTCAACAACTTTACTTCGAACTAAACTCTAATATTAAACATTTACCAAGCGGAAAAGAATTCCCCTTAAGTTTAAAACTCGAAAATATTCATTCTTTAATCGATATATCGGATTTAATTGCTTATTATATTGATGATAAACTCATCTTCATAACAAAAATACCTTTAGTAACTTCGCAGGAATACAACCTATTTCATGTAGTTCCTCTACCTGTTCCAAATATTGATATCCCTAATACCTTCTCCTTAATTATTCCTAACCATAAATATTTAGCAATCACAAAGGACAAATCTTTTTATGTGTACCTTGATAATTTTAAGAATAATTGTAAAACTATTACCAATGAAAATTTTGTATGTAAGGATCTAGATGTGTTATCCACTCTCTCCGATCCAATATGCGAGACAATTTTATTGTCTGCTTATATTAATGAAATACCTAATGAATGTTTTAGTAGAATCATCAAAGGCAACATAATCTTATGGCAGCCTATAAAAAATAATAAATGGATTTTTACTTATTCTTATCCTTCTAAAATAACTATCGACTGTAAAGATAGAAATAATATTTTTGATATCAAACTATTACATACTGGAATATTAACTTTAAATTCAAGTTGTAGAGCCTATGCAGGTCTCACACAATTAATTGCAAAAAGTAATCTCATCACAGAATATGTTAATCCTATTCCAACTTTAAACATTGTCGATGACAATTGCTGTAATATGAAAAAATATAATGAAACCTTAAATGAACTTGAACCGATAAACTTAATTAACTTGCAACACGATGACATTAATTTGGCATCTCATAAAATCGATCAATTCAATGACGATCTTAAATCATATAATTCAAAGCCACTCATTATTAAACATTCAACAAAATTTCAAATTGTTATCTATACGTTATCTGCTATGCTAACTATTTTTATTGTTTACAAACTATTGAAATGTTGTAAATTCTTAAGAATAATTAATTCTTACTTTTTAAATAATGACGACGATAATACATGTTGTGTCAGGATATATAATCAATGTAACAATCCTAGACGATCCACTACAAGGATCCAACCAAGTATGACATTCAGAAATTTAACAAATCTGGAAAACGAAGATGTACCTCTTCAAGAACTATCTTCAAGTGAAAATAATTTGAAGTATAATTACAGCAACTAAACTTAAAAAACCGTTGCTTTCATTTTAAGTGGGGAGATATGTTATAATCCCAGCCTAGGCTATAAATCTAAGTAATTAAAGTCAACCTTTATTTCCTTCTACATCTTAATATTACTGTTAATCTTAGCCGGTGCCCCAAAAGTAAGCCATAATGGCAAACATTCATTTCTTCGGCACTTTTAAAAGGAACCCTATTATTTTGGGAAACCAATCAATGATGCAATATTCAAATTAGTCACATGACCCTTTTTTGCATCTTAGGGATTTAAGTTCACAAAGCTCTCACGGTCCCAGAGACCTGGAATACTATATAAACAGGAACAAGCTGTTCCCCTATGTTCACAATTAACATCACTTGTGCTGCTTACACGCTGCACCTCTACGCATTATTGTCATTGTCATTTAATTAATGTACTTATCATTTAATTAAGTAAATAAGTGTACTTCTATCTAAATAAAGTAATTCAACTAAATCTATAAAGTTGTTATTGTGTGGAATCTATATATTCACCTCAAGATACTTACACACTGGAACTTGTATCACTCCAAGATATTACACACTTACACCTGCAGATCTTACATACACATCCTCAGTGTCCAGATCTCTAAATTATACATCGACCACGAAGAGAACTTCTCGACAACCGCTCGCCGTACAGAGTTAAGTTTTTATTTACTGCGCCTCAACCGAGGGTCGTAGCACCATGTAGTTAAGGAATTTGATTTTTTTTGTTTTCATAAGTTCACCTCCTAACTATAGATACACATGGTCTACCTTTCCAAGGCTAAATTATTCTCATGACTGGAGACTTATGCATTTAATATTATTATGTGATGCCATGACTCATCTTAAAATAATGTCTTCACAGCTTCATAACAAGATAAGAATAATTACTGCCACTAATGCACATACTTTATTTTATCTGAATAAAAAGCCAGACTATCTAAATTATTGCCTATTGTCACCTCCATCTTTATTTCCCAAGCCATGCTGTAGAAAGAGGAAATGCGCTGACATTTAAAGAGACCTGTTTTCGGACTTCATTGGATCTTTTTTCCTATGGATTTATTATAAATTTTACAAGCAACCAGAGTTAAAGCGAATGAATTAAAGTTATTATATTAGTTATTCAACATTTCTGTAATATTTTTGTATTCCATACATATTATTAAAAATACTTTGGTGTTGAGATATTTTGAATATATTTGCGATTTTAATATAAATGTTTATCTATTCTGTCACTAAAAGTTTTTTCAGAATGCCGTATAATACGGACAATAATAATAATATTTGGATGATTTGTATAGCACCAAAATCACCTCAAGGGCGCTAGATTATAATATATTAATTAGTACATAAAATAATGTCTAATTATTACTATGACAACCATGCCGCATTATATTGCGTTACGTTAAAACTTAGTGACAGAATATGTAGATAGATAAACATTTATGTTAAAATCGTAAATATATTCAAAATATCTCACCTTAATGTTTCTATTTCACTACCAACATATTTTTAACAATATAGGATACAAAATATTACAGAAACGTTGTGTAAAATGTTGAATAAATACATTCATTCAATCGCTTGAACTCTGGTCGCTGGCAAAATCTCTATTATACTGAAATAAAGTCGCTATCCGCGTCTTTCTGTTTGTGAGATTAGTTCTTCTTAACTACGAAATGGATTTTGATAGGGTTTTCACTATCATTTAGATAATTCCTTCCGGAAGGTTTATAAGTACATATAAAACATGCATATTATATTTATAGAAAGTAGAGAAAAGTCGAGCAACGCTTGGTAAACGTCAATTAGTTTATACTAAACCCATAGAACCAACAGTCCAACGAAGTACGAAATCAGGTCTCTTTAAATGTCAGTGCATATCCTAGAGCAAAGCTTGACAAATAAAGATGGCGGTGCTATTGCCGAACACAAGTTTTGCCAGGTAATGGTCTGTCAATATTGACATGTACAACTAGAGTTATAGCTCTAATAAGACAAATTCACAATACAAAAACACATCAGCAATAACTTTAACAAACTTGTATAAACCTAGAAGGAAAATCGCAAAGTACTAAAATATGAGTTATGGTAGCAGGAAGGTGGCGAACACAGACGCACATATGTAACGGAGCGAGAAGGACATAAATTTGACCTGGCAATATTGCCACAATATAGGTAGCTAAGCAAACACACCGGCTAGACAGGGCAATTTATGGACAAGAATAGGCAATACATGACAATGTTGGGCTATATAGCCTGACAATATGGAAATCTTGATGGCAATACATTGCCGTAAAATCTTGCTCATGGCATCTGAATAGTAAATGTCCTGTTTTTAAATTGTGTATAATTTTTTAAAGATTACATATTTTTTGTTTTCGTTTTATTTTTCTAATTTGCTACCGGTTTCAACACATTCGTGTCCAGAAATTACATTTTAGTCAAGTTGACTATGTCAAAGAGCATACTATTTAGGCATACTACTAAATGTAATACATCATATCAGAGTATATATAAAGGGAATAAAAGTTACCTTTGAATGTTTTTTCAAAAAAGCTGGCGGAGGTCCGTCATTGCTGTCAGTAGGTACATAAAATAGCTGCGGGTCCACTGATCCAGCAGGTTTGGGTATCGGCTTAATCTAAAATAATAATATTATAATATAAGAATACAAAAATTACAGAGAAATAGTCAAATAAAAATGGCATAAAGCTGATTAATTTTTATACATTTCGATTGAAGATTGAACTAACCTTAATTGTGATTCTAGGATGCGGAACGTCTGGACATTCAATATCCAATGACTTCTTTTTCCTTTTATGTTTGTGTGCTTTCGTAGGGGATCGCAATAAGTCCGGGGAGTAGCGAGAGCGGTGCTTCTCCTTGCGGCGCTTCCTCGCTGACTTGTAGCTGACCTGATCGTGCTCGTTGCTGATGATGGCCGTCAACTGCTGCTCTCCCTCCATTGTGCTCTGAGTTGTAGAAGCACACGAGAGAAGCGTGGAGAACGTAGAGTTGGCAGAGAGGAATGAAGTGTCGGATGTGATCTGCGATGATGTCGGCGGAGGTATATTGGTAATCGAAGGATTCGAGCACTCCTGGTGCGAGGGAGATTCATGAGGACTCTCTGCAACTATGGGTGTTATGGACATCAGCGGAGTATTAGTCAAGGCCGGGGATGTAAAGCTTCTCTTCCTCGACTTCTTTGAGGGAGAATTGGTGACAGAATCGGCGGAACTCGATGTGTAATCATGGCCTTGCCGCTGCTTCATTTTTTTAATCTTCTTTTCACGCTTGTACGGAGGTTTATTTATATCATACTGCGGAGAAGACAGATCTGCGGATTGATCTATGTTTTGATCTTGAATAGTAAACACATCTGAAGAATCTGCTTCTTTGGTTTGATCAGGCGGACGCTCCACAGGTTTAATTTTAACTTTAAGAGAAGACATGGTGTCTAGTTTTGGCGTAAGAGGTACGATTTTCAGTGTTTTAGTATCATTTTTGATTTCAGGTTGTGATGTGTTCACTAGAGAAACGTCGGCCGAAGAGCTGAGATTGTTGCCGTCCTTGCTGTACCTCGCGCGGGATCTCCTCGCCACTTTTTGTTCCAAAACTTCTGCTTCTGATTCTGAGCTTTTATCACATTCAGAGCATTGCCTAGAAGATTAAAAACAATTTGTAATCAATTGAAAATGTGAAGTACTCTTAATTATCTGGCCTAAGGGATTTTTTCAGATATCTAGGGATCAAAATCAGGTTTCTAGGTGGACATGGTAAAACCTAAGGCATTTGCTCTAAGGCAAGTGACTTATCGGTATGCATTTGAAGGAACAACTCACCATCCGTAGAGCTTGGACTTTTTGGGCAGGCGGGTGAGGGGTGGCTTGAGACAGCCCAGGTGGTAGTATAGGTGACAAGTGTCGCACTTGGCCAGCAGGTGCTGATCCGTCTTCTGCCTGCAGATGCCGCACTCATTGTTCAGGGATATGATATTGTCCGGGGTTCCTGCTGCAATGGACATTCAAACTGCTTAAAGCCCAAATAAATAAATATTATACAGAGACTCGGCTATGTGATATTGAAGGGTTCTATGGCAGAGCAGTGAGAGTGTTGTCACTGGGCCGCGAGATTGTGTTTTGAAAAGCACCCAAATTACAAATAAAAAACAGAGAATTCTTTATGGCCGTAACGATTGACAAGTGTATTAAATGATTAGTAACCTTGCCGTGATGTTGAAAGGACCTTCCCTTGGTGCTCTTCAGGATTTGAGTTCAAAGGGAATCCAACTCCCATTTTTAGGGCAGCTGCTGTAGGTACAACCATGGCTCTGCAAATAAAAGAAACTGATAAATTCCTGACAATATGATACCGGATTCTACAAGCCAGCAGAAGTTGTAAAAATGATTACGTTATGCGTTTATAGATGCAAGTCTGGTACCCATTTCATTCCACCATAAGGTAGAGTGTACATTCTTGGAATGTAGGTTTGTAGAGGTAGAGGCGGAGAGACGGCCACCAGTCCTTGGCAGTGTGTTGTTGGTCATGCTCCCGACATGCAAAAATATAATTACGTAAGTGTCTAATAAGAGGATAGATTGTACCTTCTGGGACCAGAGTTATTTTGTGGAGGTGGAGGCGGAGAGGCGGCTACCAGCCCCTCCAGGTTAGGCAGTGTCTTGTTGGGACACACTCCCGATATGCATGAGTACAATTTGCTTATGTTCTGCTTAAGCATGGACATTTCCTTATTGACTTCATTGTTTTCTTTTGTAACCTAGAAGAAAATGTACATACACATTACATTGAAGAAAATTCAGAAAATAAAATATATAATAAGTCACTGCTACGTTAAATTTTTATGTTGAATATAAGTTATGTTATGTTAATTTATCGGTCAATCATAAAAGTTAGGTGGTTCTTTATACCCTATCATACTCCTCCCGCAGCTCTTTCTGCTCCTTCAGCAGGTCTGTGTTGGTATCGATCAGCTCGTGGAGGGATCGCTTCATGGTCTCCATGCGGCTGTTCCTCTCCAGATAGTAGCCAATGAACTCCACGCTGAAGGCGGGGGGAATGTGCCACTTCTTGCGTACGTCGGTCAGGGCTGCCAACTGCAAAACATGGATTGTTAAAAAACTCTGTGTGTGAATAACAAAAAGAAATTCAGTTTTGAGCAAGTTGAACTAAGATCCTGAACAATAAATTGAGATAGTGCCAATTATAAACTATTGATGGCCTCCTATCTTCGGATATATGCCTCTTTATTTGTTTATGTTTTAAATTAGAAAATATAGGCCATTAAATAATTCATTTTCACGATTTTAGAAGATCTTTCTAAACTTTCCTTTCTAATCTTACCATGTAAATACAATGAAATATAAATTTAAAAAATAAACAATTCAAAAAAGGCATTATTGTGAATTTAAAATTTAAATATGAAAAATTTGTGTTCCAAAGTAAATCGGTAGTTGGAAAATTAAATTTAACAAATCGAAAGAGTTTTTTATTTTATATTTCAAGAAATTTGCGTGATGAAGTATAAAAAAATATTAAAGAAGCAAAATTATTTTTATAGTAATTATCAATAAGTCACAAATAATTGGCAAACTTGCCTCAAAAATCGGGAAAAAATTAGGAATTAAGTCGTATGTTTTACCATTTTCTATTTGAACTTGTTTTAATACTCACCGTAAGTCATAAATCCGATATTGTTGACAAGAAAAACACACTAATCAAACATCCCCGCTTTTGATTTATGCAAGATATTAATATTGCCAATAAGTGTTTTATTTTATTTTGCAAAGTTTAGGCTCAAATGTTTAAAAGTTTTATGACCATTTTCTAAAGAATTTAATTTGTTACATTACACAATAAAACCGTAACCGAAAATAGGTTTGTAATTAGGAGATTTTGAAATTTAAAACAATTTTCATAGGCCTGATACTTTTTTCTTGTCTTACAAAAAGAGTTCAAAAATACAATAATCAAAAAACAAAAAATACTCGATTATTTCAGAGGTCGAGATATGTTTTGCCAGCAGCATTTAATTAAAATATTTAAAAAGCGATCAAATTTTAAAAACAAAGTAATGGTATTGGATTACTTTGTAGTGCTTTGCCTCAATGGATTTTACTAGTAGGTTCACCGACGACATATATATATATAAGTGACCTCCCAGGTAATAGTTGTCTACATTAGATTTTGAGTAAGGTCACCGTCTACATTAGATTTGGAAGACGCCAGGGAATACAACGCTAGTAGTATATTATTCTGGCACAATGAGGACAGAGAGCATTGGTAAGAGTATACCTGAGCATCTTGCATTTCCAAGGCGATGGTGTCAATTCCCATGAGACTAGCTTTGTGAAGCAGTTTCCTGCAAGCCGTTGCACTTGTTGGTAGAAGTCTGGGCATTTTCTGTGTTGGCACTAAAACAAAAAGAGAAGGTTAGAATACGTTGTAAGTTATTAAATACATCATTTGAATTTCGATTTTGTTTTCTTGATTTATTGTAAATAAATAAATCAATGAAGTGGAAATTATCCTGCTTCCCGACATCCAATCGAGTTGAAACTCGGTAGATGGATTTATTGTCAATGACAATGCATTCTATCAACTTTTGTTGGCACAAAGCACTCTTTTCAGGGTGAAATGCCTAAAACCAAAAAACTTTTGTTGGCATTCACATACACACCTGCCTCTACCATGCCTTTCTCTTAAATTTAATGAAATTATAAAAATTTACAACAGTTTACTTAAATTTACTAAATAAATCTCTGTAGTATCCAATTAGGATTTGGCTTAAGTCAGGGGTGTCAAAGATACGGCCCGCGGGCCGCATGCGGCCCTCGGACCCTATCAATACGGCCCGCGAGCCGTATGCGGCACTCAGGTCCCATCATTACGGCTCGCTACCACGTGACAATATTATGTCGCGGAGGACAGAACCGTACTCTTTCATTGTAGATTTTAGATATTCAGAGGACAGTCGATGCCTACACGTGTTTAAAATTGCAAGCGATTGATTAACAGTGTAATTTCAAGAGACGCGCGCATCGGACGCGGTGCGCCGTGCACCGAGCGTGAGCGTAACCTTTTCTCTTACGCCGGCTGGTGGCGCTGGTCTGGTGCACGACTCGTACTCACGACGCCCCCTCCCCCCCGACCCCGCACCACAAGGGTCGCAGTTGCCGGTCGCCGGCGCAGTCAGATTCATAAATGAACCACTCACTAGATCAATATCTTCGGGTTTTTCGTACTGAGCCCATGGGTCCTAAAGTTTGCCATAGATAAAAGTCTGTAACTGAAAAATATACGTCACTACACGACATACTCACCATCGACTAGGATAGAAACTATAAAAAGGCGTAACCATAGACAATATAATTCTCATTCGGAGCCAACCCCATTGGCTAGCCTTAAATCGACCAATGACAGCAGCCTATAAACATGCATGAAGTGCGCATTGGTTTGTGGAAAATATACGTCACACGTCAGCCATAGAGATTACCGTGTCTTTTTTTTTTACCCACTTTTTTCTCAGAGTTATACCCCCCTGGTCAGATTTAAGCCTTAGCATCGAGCGGTCGCGTCGAGTGTTTAAATTACTTACGTACTCATAGTTTGTTGTTCATTCAAGTTCTAATATTGGTACGTGGCATAATGTCGCAAAAACGTAAAGTTGATAGTGAGTGCAGAGTTTTTCAGACAAAATGGGAAATCGCATATTTTTTCATGGAATGGAAAGGTAAATCACTTTGTTGATTTGCAATCAAACAATTGCTGTTTGTAAGGAGTTTAATTTAAAGAGACATTATGATTCGAATCATAAAGGAAAATTTGAAGGTTACACTGAAAAGATAAGAATGGACAAACTATTATCTTTAAAATCTAACCTTCACGGCCAACAGTCGATATTCACTAAAGCTAAAACTGAAAGCGAAGACGCCTTAAAATCCAGTTTCATTATTGCATTAGAAATCGCCAAGAGATCAAAACCTTTCACTGATGGTGATTTTATTAAAGAATGTATGTTAAAAGTGGCTGAAGTTTCATTCCCATCACAAAAATCAACCATTCAAAATATTCCGCTGTCAAGAAACACTGTTGCTTCAAGAATAAGTGATTTATCTCAAAATTTGGATTCCCAGCTAAAGGAGAAAATTAAGGAATTTACACACTTTTCGCTGGCTATTGACGAGAGCACTGATATTATTGATACTGCTCAACTTGCTGTCTTTATACGAGGTATTAATAGTAACTTTGAAATATGTGAAGAACTATTGAAGTGCGTTCCATTGACAGGCACCACTACAGCAAATGATATTTATTCTGCTATTGAGCATTTAATAGTAGAATATGAACTCGGCTGGAATAAATTTTGCAGCATAACTACGGATGGCGCCCTGCCATGGTTGGCTAACATTCGGGTATTGTGACTAAATTAAAACAGAAAATATCAGAAAATTTTGTGGGAATTCACTGCATCATTCACCAGGAATCACTCGCATCCAAATATTTAAAAATGGACCATGTCATGCAACCGGTAATTAAAATAGTAAATTTTATAAGGAGCAGAGGTCTAAATCACAGGCAGTTCAGGCAATTTTTACAAGATTTGGACGAAAAGTATTCCGATGTACCTTATTTCACGGAAGTTCGTTGGCTCAGTCGAGGGGCAGTTTTGGAAAGATTTTTTGAGTTACGTGACCCTATTCAAGCTTTCATGTTAGAAAAAGGCAAGCCAATTGATTATGACAACGACTGGTGGCTTGATTGTGCATTTTTGGTAGATATGACAAAACACATGAATGACCTCAATATAAAGTTACAGGGTAAAGACTTGATCGTCACTCAAATGTATTTGCATTTACAAGACTTATTATACTTATTATAATTTACAAAATTAAGACTGTGGGAAATTCACATAAAAAACCAAACACTCGATCATTTCCCTCATGTGAAATCATTTGGCACAGTAAACCAGACAAAATTGGATGAGTATTCTCAACTTTTGCTGAATCTGATCACAGAATTTAACAGTAGTTTTGAAGATTTTCGCAAAATGCATAAAATGGAATTCCCACTTTTCAACAATCCATTTACTTTTGATGCTGCACTGGCACCAATTCATTTGCAAATGGAATTGATAGATCTCCAATGCGACAGCATTGTAAAGGATAAATTTAAGGAAGTTAATGTTACTACATTTTATACACAATATTTCAAGAGTTTGAATAACTATCCAAGTTTATGAAATCATGCGGCACGTATCCTGTGTATGTTTGGTAGTACGTATTTATGCGAGCAGATGTTTTCCGTTATGAAAATAAATAAAAACAAACATCGCTCACGGCTTACAGATGAAAATCTCCAATCGATTCTAAAAGTAACTATGACGAATATGAAACCCGACATCAATGAACTTGTCAAAAACAAGAGAAGTCAGGTGTTCGGCTCAAGATAATTTACCTTGTTACCCTTCTTTTTAACTTACTGAATTTATAATAAATAGGTATCTAACTAAATAAAGATTTTAACAATTAAGTATGGGTTTTATTTTTTAAATATTGAGTCCGGCCCGCTTACACACGCCAAATGTTATAAACGGCCCTTAAGAATATCCAGTTTGACACCCCTGGCTTAAGTGATAGCGCCGTTTACTCATTTTAGCAGTCCATAGAGAGGAAGGTTCAATCCTTAGTCAAACCAATTTTTAATATATATTTTTTTAACAGATTTTTAAAATTGTTGATTTTTTTAAATAAATTTTATTGCAAAAGAATAGAATATCTAAAGTAGTATTATGTATATAAGTTGTATAATAACTTACCCCAAGGCGCATTTTTGGTTTCTTTCATGGCCAAGAACTTTTTTCTGTATTTGACTAATTTTCTTTGAGTTCTCAACTGTGTGGCGCTGTCAGTTTTAGTTTCCAAATCAACTTTCCTATAAAAGACAAGATAAAAAAGACATTATTTAATGTTTTCAGGTATTTCATTAGAGTTGCTACAAACTAAGGCTCGAGGCGCTAATATACATAAACCAAATCACCCCATCTGAAAAATTTTTACAGAACACAAACAAAATGGATAAAACATGGAATTATTTTTATCTAAACTTGATGAGAAATTAGAAAAACAAGCGGAAATAATAACTCATTCCGTTACTAGAAATTTGATGGAAGCGCTAGATGAGAAGATGAAAACAATTATTGAGGAAAACAATATCCTTAAAAATAAAGTTTCAGAACTAGAACAAAAACTTAAAGCAGTAGATAGAGAAAAACGTAAAAATAACCTGGTGTTCTTCGGAATGGAAGAGAAGGGAAAATCTGAAGGAGATCTAGTAGACTACATTAAAGACCTCATAGTAAACACGCGTGTACAGAATAGGGAAACAAAGCGAAAACCCGAATCGTCCGGTCATAGCCTCTATCACGACCCAATGGAAAAAACACCTTATACTCAAGAACAAGACAAACCTTCCGCCAGGAATTAATGTGAAAGAAGACTACTCGAAGGAAATCCTGGAAAAACGAAAACAGTTACAACCTCAACTAGAAGAAGAGGAAAAGAAATGAAAAATTGCTTACATAAAATATGACAAACTAATAGTGTTAAAACTGAAGGATGACATTAGCGAAAAGCGAAAAAGAGGAACTTCGGATTCTCCTAAGGGGCCGTTCAAGTATTACGTAAGCAGATTTATTACAATTATTTACCCCCTCCTCCCCCTTGTCACCAAAAGTAAGCAAAGCTCTTACCCCCCCCCCTCCCGTGCTTACGTAAAAATTGGTACCTATATGCATTTTTCTGTTTTTTTATTGATTCATAAGCAGCACTTATAAAATAGGATAGAGGACTTTAATGCACATAATATTCATTTAAACAAACTTTATTGACACAGTATTCAACATAGAGTAAGGTAAAAATATTATAATCTTATTAAGTACATTACGAACAAAACAAACTTCTTTCAAACTTTTGGTATACATATTAATTCCAATTAACAGTCTTCAGTCCATGACACCCGAATCCATGATTCTAAGTTTTCGATTACATTGGATGTTTGCTGCTTAATGTTGTGTATCTGCTCACTTTCATCCGATTTTGGAAGGTCTACATCGTTCTCATCAAACCATTCAACATCTTGGTGCTCTAAATTTTGAATAATGCACATCAGTTCATTAGCACGACGAGCAGCCACTCTTATAGGCCTAACTTTCAGATCGGTGTGCGTGTTTACTTTTTTATGGATCTTCTCGATGTGACGATTGAGTGACTTGACTGAAGCATGATAAAGACCACACGTTTTGCATGTTCGACTTGTTAGCTTCAATTTTACCGTCGGACAAAAATAATCGTAGGGCATTTGTAGGAAATCTTTGAGTGAAGAATTTAAGCGTAGAACTAAATTGACTGGAAGATTGAGAAATTGCCCTCCATCATCCAAAACCAAGTCATCAACTGTTTGTTTTACTTTTACTGGTGGTGGAAGAAACCTGTTGTCTAGTAATCTAAATAGGCCACTTCTTGGACGACAGCATTCAGAGTTTCTACATTTTACAATTTGAAGTAAGTATTGGCTTTCACGCACATGTTCTGAATACCATTTAATGTCTGGAAAATCAGGAAGATCTTGTTCGCCCGGCCCAACATATTTTGCAGTAACATGATAGCCATCAATTTCCATTGAACTCCAATAATATCCAATAATAATGAATATCTCAGCTAACACATTTCCTGCAAACTCGAAATTGGATCTTTCCAAATGCTCATTAATTGTAACGCCACGTTCATCCAAATGAGACCCAAAATGGTCATGAGGTAATATCAAACCAGCCAGTTCCCGACTTAGAGGAGCCATTCTGCGCTCTACTCTGTTATATGCACTTCTGCCAGGAGCATTGGTAGCTAAAAATAATGCATCGAGATTATATCGCTTAAAGTGTTGTATAGCAAACCCTATAACTTTTTGATAGCGCGGATTTTCATCTGGCCCTCCATCAACCGTCATGACTACCACTGGTTTTACCAATCCATGGTCAGTTTTAGCTAATGCTTGAAACTCTTCAAGTTCGAGAAGCGTCTCGAAATCCTGAGCATGAGTATTAGCAGTAGATGAACTATGCTTTCCACTTCGAATCGCGATGTATGTTGGTCCAGAATATCCAACGGCTTGCGGTTGTCCTAGCATACTGGAATTGATTTTGATACCAGCATAAACTGATGGTATTAATTTATGCCGCTCAGCGATTACCCAGTCGTGATCAGGCAATTTGATTCTATATTCCATGTGCATTAGAAGAGGTGCTTGCTTATTTGCCGCAGTTACACCAATAGGGACGCGAGCTTTATCATCTTGAGATATGAAAAATACTTGATCTGGTCCAAGTATGGATGCTATGTTCTCCAAATAATGGATTGATGTTTCAGCGAAATTGCTATCTAAGTGGAGTTTGTGGTGATCAGTCTGAGCCCGAGTGAGCTTAACAGGGACTGTCGATACATGTCTTCGTCCCTCTGCAGAATTAGATTTTCTGGGAATCAAACGAAGATATGTCCCACTTCGACTAATGTCAAATCCTATTTTACGAAATTCTTGTGTGAGTTCATCAAGAGTTTTTACACTGCGAATAGATTCCGTTCGTCTTCTATCATCTGCTGCACTCCCAAATAAAGCAATATCCGCAATTGTTTTCAATAGTAATGGTTGATCGTTTTCTAGGCTAGGACGTCCCACTGAATCCCTCAGGGATAGTTTTTTTTTATTTCTGGATTTTCATGACAAATATCTTCTAACTTTCTTTTCATACCATCTCTGTGTTTCTTCTGGGCAACTGCGTTTTGAATCTTCCTGTTTAAAGACTGTTTCGCTGTTTTTAATTCTTCACGTAACTTAATGATCTGTTTATCAACTTCACGGCTTGGCATAGTATCTCTGGCAGAATACAAAACATTCAGATTTTTGTCGAGTAGAGAAATCTTATCTTTCATAATTTCCTGAGATGGTTTTGCTCTCGGCTGTTTATCTATATTTTCTGTGCTTTCGCATTGTTGTTGTGATTCCACTCCGGATTTTAAATCGTCTTCTTTCTGTTCTTTAGAATTTGAAGTTATAATTTGTGTTTTTTCTGCAGGCTTACAGGTTGCCTAAAAATTAAAACATACTATAGGTACCTACTGATAATGGTTCTCTTATGAACCTTCGTATACCCGTGTCAAATAATGTAACACGTATACCCGCGCACGGTCTGTGAAACCAAGATTCCTAGGTCCATTTTAGAATGGTTTAAGTAACATATTATCACCAAATTAAGTTTACTTGTGGTTGAGAATGTGTTAAAACATATCAAACAGAGTTTGATAGAAAATATTTGTTTTTATTCGCAAATAACATTCTTTTATTTCATCTCTATAGTTGGAATCAAAGTCATCCTCTTCCGAAAACCTTCTCATACGTTTCTCGTTCATTTTGAAGATATACAATGTTCTCTAAAACTAATTATAAATTTAATATACATCGAATAATAATACTAAAAAATAAGAACTACATATAGATTGTACATACAAATTACTTAGCGAAAGCTGTGACACCTGTACTCGTATCGGTCTAACAGACCGATCGTTGTCGTGTACGACTACATGTGTTGTATGCACGAACGCTAGCTCCGCACCGAAATGAAATTAGTCATGAATTATGCAACTAGCCCGTAGCACTGACGTCTTTTCTTAAAAAAATAATAAGCCAAACGTAATTTAATGCGCGGGTATGGGAAGGTTAAGCTACAAAAATATAAAGGTGTGACCAAAAAGGGTCGTTACATACACACTTTAGTGAGTACATTTAATATGTTTAATTTAATTTATCACTCACCTTTGAAAAAAAACCTAGTAGATTGGATTTATTCTTAGTCGCTGCTTGCAATTCTTCTTCAATTCTCTTAGAGACAATAATATCAAGTTCCTTGTCGGACTTTGCTTGTAACTTATAATTACGCCACACTTCGTTAACTAACTTCTGTACATTTTGTACTTTTGTATTTGTATGAGATTTTTTTAGACTTTCGAACAATTTTTGGTATAACTTGGATTTATCTATTTGAAACGACATCATAAACAATTCAACTTTGGCGAAAGAGGATCAATGGTAACACAAATATTTTTACTTGCTTTGATTTGCTTACAACACGTCAAATCGTCAATCGTACTGAAACGAAACAATAGATTGATGGAAGAAATTATGACAAGTGAGTAGCGCGCGGTAATTCCCCCATTCGCTTCTAAGCGAGTACCTAAACGTATTAATTATTTGTGGGAATCCCCGAATATGTATTCGATTTTCAAACATAGACAATGTGTGGGTTGCCAATGTGTAAAAAAAAATAACTACTGCTGAGCAGTGCTGACGTAATCACTATCTCGACCCCCCCACCCCCCATGTCATCAAAAATAAGCAAAGCAAAGACCCCCCTGCCCCCCTATAGTGCTTACATAATACTTGAACGGCCCCTAAGTCATCAGCACAGAAGAAAGTAAATACAAACAAAATATCAAGCAATCCTTCACAACCTCTACCCAAAACTAGCATGAAAGAGACCAACAGACCTAACATACTGAACTATGTCAACCGGGCAAGTTCTGACCCACAACTAAATGCTCCAAAAAACTAATTACTGTCTCGGAAGATCGGAAACAAGGAATATTAACACCAACCGAAATTGACAACCAAAACCAACCAACAAAAAGTCTCCCAATTCGGCTGGTCCCCGCGGGAGTTATAGACCACAACCCTCTAACAACAAGAAGAAACAAAATACTCAATATTGCAACATTAAATACGAGAACAGGTCCCAATGGAAATTGTTAGAGGAGGCCTATGCCAAGAGGCAAACTGAGCTTCGGTACATATTATAACAAACAAAACATTTCTAATATTAATATACCTAACAGAAGTTCAGAATAAAAGGCTTATTATTATTATATATAAGGCTCGAGTCTTTGTGGTTTATTCTAGAAAACAACATGGCCCCTGGCGGAAGATTAGGTTGCTACAAACTAAGGCTCGAGCCTTTGTGGTTTATTCTAGAAACAACATGGCCCCTGACGGAAGATTAGAGTTGCTACAAACTAAGGCTCGAGCCTTTGTGGTTTATTCTAGAAAACAACATGGCCCCTGATGGAAGATTAGAGTTGCTACAAACTAAGGCTCGAGCCTTTGTGGTTTATTCTAGAAAACAACATGGCCCCTGACGGAAGTTAGAGTTGCTACAAACTAAGGCTCGAGCCTTTATGGTTTATTCTAGAAAACAACATGGCCCCTGACGGAAGATTAGAGTTGCTACAAACTAAGGCTCGAGCCTTTGTGGTTTATTCTAGAAAAGAACATGGCCCCTGACGGAAGATTAGAGTTGCTACAAACTAAGGCTCGAGCCTTTGTGGTTTATTCTAGAAAACAACATGGCCCCTGACGGAAGATTGGAGTTGCTACAAACTAAGGCTCGAGCCTTTGTGGTTTATTCTAGAAAACAACATGGCCCCTGACGGAAGATTAGAGTTGCTACAAACTAAGGCTCGAGCCTTTGTGGTTTATTCTAGAAAACAACATGGCCCCTGACGGAAGATTAGAGTTGCTACAAACTAAGGCTCGAGCCTTTGTGGTTTATTCTAGAAAACAACATGGCCCCTGACGGAAGATTAGAGTTGCTACAAACTAAGGCTCGAGCCTTTGTGGTTTATTCTAGAAAAGAACATGGCCCCTGACGGAAGATTAGAGTTGCTACAAACTAAGGCTCGAGCCTTTGTGGTTTATTCTAGAAAACAACATGGCCCCTGACGGAAGATTGGAGTTGCTACAAACTAAGGCTCGAGCCTTTGTGGTTTATTCTAGAAAACAACATGGCCCCTGACGGAAGATTAGAGTTGCTACAAACTAAGGCTCGAGCCTTTGTGGTTTATTCTAGAAAACAACATGGCCCCTGACGGAAGATTAGAGTTGCTACAAACTAAGGCTCGAGCCTTTGTGGTTTATTCTAGAAAACCACATGGCCCCTGACGGAAGATTAAAATTGCTACAAACTAAGGCTCGAGCCTTTGTGGTTTATTCTAGAAAACAACATGGCCCCTGACGGGAGATAAAGATCTAAATAGTTTTTTATTGTTATTTTCGGTAAACATAAAATAATTTAATATTTTTAGTAGGTACCTACCCATAATTACTGAGCCAAATCTAAGAAACAAACATTCATAAACACTAAATATAATAGCAAACGTATTGGATTCCCCCCAGAAGGACAAGTATTATTATTTATGTAAACACTTTAATAAAAAAAATATCCGATGACAATATTATTTATAAGCACAACATATTTTGACCACTCAAATTTTCTAAAGAATTGCCTGAAGTGCTTAAACCTCACTTACGATTATACACTATTATTGCTAGCCATTTCCTTATCATACTTAACGGAACATAATCATATTTCACTATCAAGTTTCCCAATGGCATAAAATATGAAAAAGGAAAATTACAAATCGCATAGCAACACATCGTCAGCGATACTGCAAATCTGCATAAACGAAAATTGCAATACCGCGTAAGTGAATTAAAATATTTAGAGGAACAAAAAACTTTTTTTTCCAAAAATACTTAAGATTTTGACTTGTCAACTCTACGTGTTACTCATTTCGGTCCGGCGTATCACTCAATTTAGTTATTTACCTTATAACTACACAATCATGCAAGGTATAACAATTGCGCAGTTTTGAACTAACTAAAATTATTATTAGAATTATGAGATTTGCTACTTAAGCGTAAATGAAATAAATCATTTGTTTTTTTTTTCACACAGGCGTTAAATTTTCATTTACTTGACAAATAAAGAAATAATACGTACATAAAGTTATCTTACTAATTTATGCTTGACATAAATATTATTAGCTTATTTACGCTCAATTGGGGTAGATGCAATCAATTTTTTTAACAATAATAAATTAGTAAACTAGTTAATTGAATTCATAGAACACAAATTTAAAGAAAATCTTGCTTCACAAGATAGTCGTAAAGCCTTACAAGAGAAATACACATTTTTCGATACCTGGTCTGATTGCAATCGCTCGATTGCAAGTGCTCACTAAGAAAAAAATTGTGAAATTTAGTTCTTGCAAATGGTTGAACTTTGTTTTGGTGATTTTAAGTTGGAAATCATGTAACAGATTTAGGCGAATGTCCTGCTAGTTGGCGAGACTCTTGGACGTCTAGGTAGAGTTAAATATTCTCCGTCAAATGCTATCTACAATCAATAGTTTCGTCAGGAACTGTATCTCAGAACCCACATTGTAACCACATTACCACCCACTGAACGGCCTGGTCTGATGGAATCATAAATCAAAAATCGTTTATCAGAATAATCCTTGAAAAACGTGTGGTTAACGTGGACAGCTTCATAAGATTGTGGTTTTAGTCGTGCCTCTCGACTAAATCGAAACGTATTGACTCGGCAAAAAGATCTCCCTGTTTGTGAGCTTTCTTTCGATTACGGAGTGCACAGGTCACATTCCTTTTGTGTGTGACCCATTTGTAAATTGTTTAGAAATTGACATTTTTTGCATTGGCTGTCTCAAAACTGCATTAGAAACAACGTTATTCCTGTTTTGTGCGATGCAGCTATCTAAGATAGTTACCAGTTTCAGATCATCATCGAGTAACTTAGAAATATAATCGATGAAAAATGCAGCATATGTCGTTGCTTTTAAATCAGATTCCATTTCATCAAACAAATAGAACATTACATTATTGATTTGTCTTTAGCTGAATCTTTGAGCTTTGCATGGTTGTTGTAATGATCTTCAGATATGTTTCCCACTTTATAAGAACAGCATAAGTCATGCTCATCTTTCTTCGGTTTGAATATGGAATTATTTTCTCGAAATGGTGTTTTTTTTGTGCTCAAGACAAGAAAGGTTTAAGCACCGTTTGAGTAGTTCCAAGACAAATGATTTTATGAATATGGCTTATTTTAACCCAATCGCTGCCATTTACGCGTATCGGCGTACGAACGATCCGTGCCACAACTGCCATCTACGCCGTATCACGTAAATCGCCAGTATGAATGTTTCGAAGATGATATTTCTAAGTTCTGACGGTAGATGGGGCTAAATATTATTTTGTAAAATATTATGAACTGTTTCTTTGCGACATCTCTGGTAAAATATGATAATTTTAATTGTTTATACTACGAAAAGCAGCATCCAAAAAAGGTCAACAGATTTCTTGACGCAGTCGTTTGATTCTCCCGCCATCGCAGCGTCGTGTGTGTGGATGTCACGTGGTTCTTATTACGTTCGCTGTGGTGTGGTTCTAAAAGTTTTTTTAATATTCGGTGAAATGTGGACTTGAGTTTTTATTCCCGAATTGAGAATTTAGTTTGCGTATTTTTTTAAAATTTAGTTCGATATTTCTTTTCGTGTGTACTTTTATACAATCATTTTTGAATCTTTATTTTTAATATCCCTAAATATGTCAAGACGCGATCTCAATGAAGAAGAGATAAGAGAATTCGTCCTCGATATTGACTCTGAAATTGAGGAGAGTGATGATGACTCAGATATTATAACGCAACTTAGTGACAATGAAGATGAGCCTATGGAGACTGAAGTTACCCAAAGAACTTCGTCAGGAAATTGGACTGTGAATTCCGGAAATTTTAAACCAATCATCCATCAATTTAATGATTTTCCATCTGGAATAATCGCGACCCCATTATTATCAGAAAATTCCCCGGAAATAAATTTTTTTGAACACTTTCTAAATACAAATATAATGGCCGAAATTGTCAAGGAGACAAACAAATATTATCAAGCGACTATTAGAAATAAAGTTATTTCTGAACATTCACGACTTCGCAGGTGGAAAGATACATCAGTTAATGAACTCTACATATTTATTGCAGTGACAATGCTAATGACCAGAAATAAGCACCACACGATAGAAGAGCACTGGTCGAAAGATCCCCTTCTGACAAGTAATATATTTGGCAAGACGATGGCAAGAAATCGTTACCAGATATTGCTGAGTATGCTGCATATGTCAGACCCTGATTCTCAAATTGCTGGTGACAAATTAAATAAAATTAAACTTCTGGTCAATCACACTCGAAAAATGTTCAAAGAAACAATGGTGCCATACGAAAATCTTTGCATTGACGAGAGTATTATAGAGTTCAAAGGACGTCTTAAGTTTAAACAATATATTCCATCCAAACGCCATCGGTTTGGAATAAAAATGTTTATTTTGTGCGACTCGAAGACAGGTTATATTTTAGATATAATTATTTATTGTGGAGATGGGACGGATGTCACTGACAATCAATGTCTTGGGGCTTCAGGAGCTGTTGTCACCACTATGTTAAATGACTACCTCGGAAAAGGCCACAAATTATATGTAGATAATTGGTACACTAGTCCAATATTATTTAAATTTTTGCATGACCACCAAACTAACGCATGTGGAACGGTGCGAAAAAACCGTAAAAACATGCCAAAATTCAACAAATTGAAGAAAGGGGAAATTACTTCTCAGTATTCCGATTCACTGATGGCATTAAAATGGCACGACAAAAGAGAAATTCACATGTTAACGACGCTTCATGATGATAAAGTTTCTCCAACTGGGAAAATAAATTTTAGAACTGGAGAAGTAATTTCGAAGCCAAATTGTATTCAAGATTATAATAAAAACATGGGCTTAGTAGATAAAGCGGATATGATGATAACTAGTGTAAATTCGCTTAGAAAATCAATTAAGTGGTACAAAAAAGTTTTCTTTCATTTAATCGATTTATTTTTACTGAATTCGTACATTATGCACAAAACCGTTACTTCCAAAAACATTACTTTTCCTGATTTCCAATTATATGTGATAAGACAATTATTAGAAAAATATCATACTACATCGCACCCTGAAGTTGGTCCATGTACGTCACAAGATGTGCCATTACGGTTATCTGCCAAAATGCTAGTAAAACATATGCCGATACCTATACCCGCAAAGGAAAAAACCCAAAAACCTTATAAAAACTGTTATGTTTGCTCTAACACTAAACTTAGACCAAAAACAAGAAAAGCGACGAAGTACATGTGTGGCGAATGTAACGTACCGTTATGTGTTTGGCCATGCTCAACAATATTCCACGAGAAAAAAGAATATTAATTTTAAATCTTTAAAACATCGTGTAAATAAAATGTAAAACAATTTAGTGCAATATCAAATATAAAATGTGAAAAAAGTTGGAGAATCGTTGCCGACTCGATACAATCCATAATGACTGTGAGTGTTTATCTTATATCTCTTTGTTTATTTGTGTTAGTGAGTCAGCACTATGGCGATTCACCGCACTCAATTATTCTGTCGGTGTTTATTATTTATGTCGAAAATACATTACGGGACACACTCGAGGATTCAAATATCTTATCAAGTATGTACCAAAGATATCAGTAATGAGCATCTAGTATAAACAAAGCCCTCAATGGCAATGGGAATGCCGTAAAGATTAATTTAATTGAGAACTTAAAAAAGACTGAAATAGCTTGGCGTGTCGTAGTTGACAGAGTATATTGCTTGGGCAGGCATTGGGTTAAATATTAATTTAATATTCTGTAAAGATGCATTATTGCATGTTTGCAGTAAACACGTTTTTTAAATTGGAATCATTAAATTCAATTATGTATGTACCTTTGTTGTGTCCTTAGTTGTAGAGCGAGCCAATTGCGTTTGCGTTTCCTGATGAGAGTCTTGTCGGAGTGCAGTCGGCAGTGAGCGTAGAAGGGATCAGCTTGCTCCACTTCTTCAGAGTGGGCCTCGGCTAGCAGACCCTCGCGCTGTCCACTTTACAGTAAAAAAAATGCAAATTTTATCATTTACATAAGGTGCATAATATACTGAACATTAGGTTGAATTGGAATATTTTAAAAGAATAGCTTAAATTCTAAAGAATAGAGAGGTTTAATATCATCGAAGTAATTTTCATCTTACATACTTTAGTCTGGAAACAAATCAAGGGATCTACATTTGTACCAATGATTACACATTGCCCATAAAACATTTTAACGATTACGAATCGAATGGCATTAAAATATTGTTTTGGAAAATTGTCACATTTGCAGTATGCATTTTTTCCTGTACGTCTTACATTATTTTTCCTGTACGTCTTCATGTATGTCTTACATTAATCTTTCCCCTTATCATCAGTTATGCAAACTTGAATTTGTCACCCCTTATGATATGAGAGTTTTCTTCTTTCTTATCATGAATACTAACTTATCCGCACCACACATTGCTGTGGTTCAGTCTGTCTGTGCAGATAGAGAAACAATAGCGTGTGTTGCATTTACGTCCAACAGATGACGCTGTTTTTTAAAAAGCATGTTTTTACCCGTCACAGATAACATCTAGATAATGTAGGTATATAAAAACACATGCATATTTGGATGCAAAGTTGAGTCAAAATTTCAAAGCAATCGGTGAAGAAGTTTCGGAGATTTAAGATTTTGAACAAATGAACATTTACATTGTTATTTATATAGATAGAGCTTCAAATTGTTATTGAATAGCTCCGTACAGGGGCCTACTAGGTTCATGTCTTTTATCTAGTGCGTAATAAGTGGTAATATA
Source organism: Hesperophylax consimilis (assembly GCF_061612785.1). Classification (NCBI taxonomy): domain Eukaryota; kingdom Metazoa; phylum Arthropoda; class Insecta; order Trichoptera; family Limnephilidae; genus Hesperophylax; species Hesperophylax consimilis. The sequence goes on along the minus strand of NC_142841.1, from coordinate 6,261,540 downwards.
TATTTTCTTACTCTATTTAACGCTACTAGTCATTCTGGTATTGCTGAAGTGAATTTGCATTGATAGCTGGATCATTTAACATTATAGGTGAAAGCAAGAAATTACCAGGTGACATGAAAGTAGGTCCTGCACATTCCTGCGTCACAACCAATGCAGATGCCAGTCCGGGAGAACATCTCATCTTCACACAGGCAACAAGCCCTTGCGCCCCACCGGCTGTACGCCATCTCAAACAGTGTGACTCCACTCAGCTTTTCCACCTGAAAGTTCATTAACACCCGTGAATATTAAATTAACAACAAACAATTTTAGAGACAGACAGTTGAAGAATTGGAATGATTGCAATATTAACTTTGCGACAGTGTATTGGTAGCGAAGGTAAATGAAATCCAAATTCAATTCACAATATATAGTAATGTTATGAAAACTACAATGGATACCACAGAACAGAAATAATATTAAGTTATCAAAATTACAATATACATGTTACATCCACCATAAAGGTTTGTCGCACACATATGACCACGGCACCAAATCAGCATCGCTTCAGCTTGAGCCGTTCAGAAATCGTTGTATGAAACTGCATACTGCAACGCACACTAATCAACATCGTAACTGCATCGCCTCGCTTGGGACAAGCTAGTGAAATGAGGTGGGGCGGTGCCGATCCGATGCTGAGCTGATTTGTGCGATAACCTTAAAACATAGATTTCCTGGGCATGCAGAAACACTTATTGTGACAAGAAATCACTGTAAAAATCATAAAAAATCAAGTCACAACTAAAATTTTGATTGAAGACATGCTTTTACTACAAGAACTTTTATATTTTGACATACAAAATATTGACCACATGCGACATCTGATAATTTCCCAAGCATGCAACTAATATATATAACACATACAACTAAATATATTATTGTTAATTACACTACCAAAATGCACAAGCGTTAATGAAAGTTAAATTTGTAATAATTTATAAAGCAATCTTGTGGTATTTGGCAGTGCAAGACTAAATAAAGAAACCGGAGTATCCATACATGATTTACCTCTGAGAAAGCAACTCCGGGAACGTAGAGAGCACATACGAGATGGACCCAGGCACCTACTTCTGTTTCTTTGAATATTCCACCTAAAATGATATGCACACGATTAGCTAAAATATTACCCATTACAACATCAACTTAATTTCCTGTTTCCCCATTCCGTTTCTGCACATTTTTGCCAAAGTTTGTTTTATGCTTTCCATTCTGTTACTTTTGTGTTTTATTTTTAAGGTTCCACCATTACCAGATTACTAGAAGTCAACATTTTTTTTTTCAGCGCAGAAATTCTGGGACTAATTAGGTACCATAACATGTACTTCTTTTTGCCCCGAATACTAATAGACATTTCAATTTATAACTTAACAAGTACAAAAGATTGTTGTCGAGGCAGTTCAGTAAAATTATGTACATAGTAAAAATAATAAAAAAACTGTACAATAGTAATATAAATGTTTACAATTTTATAAACTATTCCATTTGATCTCTGGTGTGTTGAGGTGTTGTTCTTGTATTGTTTTGTATTTATTTTGCTTATATAATGCACCTGCATAATGTTGATTGACTATATGATCATTTGTGGAAAAGTGTGTGGAAGGGTTTAGTTTTTCCTATGGGGAAGATTTAACCCGGACATAAAATCGGAAAAATGTAAAAGATCCTAAAAATGGCGTTAAAAAATATGGTCACGTAATGGATTCTATGTAATGTTTGTCGAAATTTACGTAAAAGCTGTATATTTTATGTAATTTTTTTAGAATCCACCAAATTAATCATAAACACCAAAACGAAATCAGACTTTGTTTCATTGAACGTAGAAATGGGACATGTAAAAACATACTACCTTTTGATTAAAATAATGAATTAAAAAATATATACTTGTTCGACCGTCGTATTTAACTTACTAAATAAGATAAATTAATTATCTTGCTTGTTCAAAATATATAATTTTCCAATAATATGTAACCATGAAAAAGCCAATCAAAATTGTGGGATACCACAAAAACGCAATAATGCCTACTCTAGAGATCAAATTCATTTTTTATATAATCTAAATAGTAGAATTTAACCATTCTAAAAACTAAATACATAATTAAGAAATTATGTTTGAGACAGTCTTACATTAATTAATCGCCTGAAATATCCATAAAAATTGAAAAAATCTCCCGAATAAAAATAAATGCTGCCGACGGGAATTGAACCCGCACCTTCTGATGTCCGGTCAGATGCTCTGAACCACTGAGCTAAATCGGCTTATTCCCAACCCGCCAAATAATTCAATATGCACGATAGATTAATATTTTTTAGATTAATAAGTGTTTAGTGAAACATTATTAAGAGTTTGAAAGACCGGCAATATGAAGATAGACTCAAGGAACTAAGATTACCAACGTTAAAAGAAAGAAGAGAAAAGGGTAACTTGATTGAGACTTTACAGTTATAGACATTATAGTTGGCCCGGCATCCAAGAAATCTTCACCACCAACAAAAATATAATCTCCGCGGACACTCAAAAAAATGAACAAAACAACTCTTGCATCTGATCCTAGGAAACACTTCCTTGTAAATAGTTTAGTGGATGCATGGAACAAACTTCCACAACATGTCATCGATTCTACTAAATAATATACAGTGAAAACTCTATCTATCGGTTTTAAAGGGACCTATTGAAATAAACAATGAATGAAGAGGACAAAATACAAGGAGATACAATCCAGTAAAGATACCGTCCTCCCAATCTGCATAACCATTGGTAGATTAAAATTATAAGAAGAAAATAAGTTTTATATGTAAATATGTATTTATTTAAAAAAATACAAAGCTAAACAGAACCAATTTAAAAAAAAAGTTTATTGCATTGTAAATACATTATCTTTCATCGACATTTGTTTTTTTACTGTTTTATTTCCGCAAGTAAACAGTATATTTTCGGCTTTGCAAATGATATTCTTTTCGGCATCAGTTATTGAGTGTGCGTAGTAGAAATTTTTCAATCTTTCAAAGAGTGTGCATGCTTCTGAAAATGAAGGTACAGGCAACGGCTCTTCTTCATCAATATCGACCTCTTTTGTTGTCTCCGTCAATCTTGCGTCACACAAGCTTTCGATAGTTTCTATCCCACACGTCGGAATATTGTCGTCGAAAGTAAAAAAATTGTTAAAATTTGTCTGAGTATCTAATCTAAGCAAATCATCTTCAGAAACCTCAACGTGTTCTAGTTCTTCATCTAAAGATTCTGACACTCTATTGTAACCGCATTTGTTGAAACAGTTTACAACTGTTGTCTGTTTGACCTGACGCCAAGCAGTCAATGTGAAATGCAACGCTTGTAGAATGTCAATCTTTAAAGTTGCCTTATTTACTGAAGTACCCGAATCCATCAAACACACAGCCTTCCGCACAAGTTGTTTCCGATAAAATCCTTTGAAACATTTGATAATTCCCATAACTAATGGTTGCAAAACGCTCGTACAGTTTGCAGGATAAAACATAACTTTTACATTCTTCAAAACTGTCGTCTAAGTAGGGTGCGCTGCACAGTTGTCTATGAACAATAAAATGTTTCGTTGCTTTACGCGAATTTCCGCATCAAGGTCCCTTAAAAACAAATTAAAAATGTTTGTGGTCATCCATGCCTTTTTGTTCGCGTAATATTTTACTGGAAAAGTTTTTGTTTTTAAAACACCTAGGCTTTAACGATTTGCCAATAACGAGTGGCTCGCGCATGTCACTTCCATCACTGGTAACGTAAAATAACACGGAGATCCTCTCTTTCGACCCCTTACCACCGTGGCAGGACTCGCCCTTTATCGTGAGTGTGCCGTCGGGCAGACGATTATAAAAGAGTCCTGTTTCATCAGCATTGTAAATATTCCGAGGCTCGTAATTTTCCAACAGTTTTGGAAGCTCATTTATCCATAGCGAAGTTCTTTCTTGAGCTTCTTGTACACAAGACCGTGGCGATCTTTAAAATGACTTATCCACCCGTTCGATGCTGCAAAATCGTTAATGATGAGTCTCTCCGCAATTTGTTTGGCCTTTTCTCGAACAATGCTCCCATCAATTGGAATGTTAACGGCACGAGATTGTTGGTACCAAGAGAAAAGAATTTTCTCCAGTTCGCTAAACTTTGATTCTTTACTGGTTTTTCTAGTTTTCGAAGATTTTCCTCACTTTTGAATTTGCTCCCGAATTTCGTTTTTTTTCAAGAAAATAGAATTTAACGTGGATGCCGCGATTCCTAAACGCTTGGCTATATCGACGCGTTTTTCGGCGGGGTTTTTTTCCACCTCTTCGATAATTTTCAATCTTTCTTGAAGAGTACGTACTTTTTTCATCGAACGGTTCATTTCGAAGATAGTTTAAAAGCTCAAAAAGGATAACTGCACACACTCCACTAAGTTCGGGTATCTAGCGATAACTGACGACAACTAGCGACTGATGGCGGCGACAAACTGTTATTCTTTCTCTCTCAAAAGTTTCACGCATCGTAACGAGTGCCGTCTGGCGCTGTTTAAAGACAGACAAAATATATCAAATATGCGACGTAATTCCTACGATGAATGCGGTAAAATGGTGGACATAGAAACGTTCGATGCGATCTATTTTTGTATGAAAAGAATTTGGACTAGAAGAAATAAACGATACATCCGGGAAAACGATTATTCGAGGAACGATAGATAGAGGTTTCACTGTAAACCAATTTAAAGCTCGATTGGTTTCTCGTTTAGAAGAAAGAAGGGATTAACTTATTTTTAAATTTAAAACAACTTAATTAGTGTTAAACTGCATCAGCAAAAAACTGCCTGCTCATTAAATAATAATGATAATATATATTAATATGTTTAGTGAAACTTGGTGGATAAAATATGCAACTTCCACGTACGGGTAGCCGCCGATGGATAACACAGATCAGATCATAGCAGATTAAATATGTATATTATAATGACCTGTATTGGGGCACAGTTCACACGTTGGATTGATGACCCCCGCCTTGCAAGCCTCACAGAACCAGGGCTCCGTGGAGGCAGAGCTGACCGTGCTGGACTCGCTAGTGACGTCAGAGACGCCATAGCAGCCCTCGTGCACCGTCACGCCGCAGCCGTCGCACTCCACGATCTCGTTGGAGTCGTCGCTACGGGATCCGAGGCACCCAGCGCAGATCAGCATCTTGGCCAGGTCGGCGGTTACACCCTGGATGGATTGAATGAGAGATGGTTATTGAATGAGAATGGCCAAAAATGAACACATATTATTTTTTTTATGTGAATACTACACGAGAGCCCCAATTGCTCCCAGCTGTCTGAAGCCAGTGAGACTATTGGTATCCCAATTGAGTTATGTTGTGAGGTTGGAGGGAGCATGGAAGGGAAGGAGATGGGGAAGAGGAAGGTTGTGAATTACCCAGCTATTCGGATCTGGCTAAAGCCATTTCCTATTAATATATATATATACTGAATATCTACAACTTTGAACACATGTATCACCTTTAGAGCACTGTCCTGAAAGTAACCTAAAGGCTTTTACAATTAATTGATTGAACAAGATTTCCCAGGAATACTTAGAACACATATAGAATTTACAGAATTAATAAGATCCTCCAAATTTACCTTCAAGTCATTGTTAAGTTTGGCTCTCTGCAGCAGGTCATTGACTGTCATGTTATTTGAATTCTCTCCGAGTCCTGACTTTTTGTTCCCAGAGAATTTATTACAACCAAACGAGGAATCCTCCGACTCCTCAGAGTCCTTATCATCATTATTTTTTCCATCTGAAATTAAATAAATAACTAAACATGAGACCATTCATGTACGTTTCCTTGCTATAAGAAAAAAACGATAGATTCTTTTAGGTTATAATTTGTTGGAAAAGGGATAGTTTCTTTTAGGTTATAATTTTGAATAGTTAGCTGATGTTGAATGAAGTTCTTTAAAACCTTTGGGAGTTTGTACGGTAGTGCTAATACATCTTGGATAATTATACGGTATGTGGAATCTAATGTACCTAAATAAAATCACTGATTTTCAAATACGACGGTAAATGTGTATCAATAGAAATATAAGTTTATAATATTATTTGACACTCTAAAAAGTTGTACATATATATATTTAGAGTACACGAAATGTTTACCTTTATCTGCCTCGTCCGAGTCAATGGAACAATCGTCACTTTCCTCAGCATGATCTTCGATCCGAAAATCAGAATCGTCAGAGCTTTCTTCCAGATCAAAATCAAGTAAAGATTGAGCTGTCTCAACAGGCTTTACCTTTCTTTTAGCCGGATCTCTCTCGTCTAAAAATACACAAAAACACCCTTAATACTAAGAAAACATTGTAAATTCAGAATATCATTCAATATCATAAACCATTTGCGATTTAAAATATTATTTCTAGAAAATAACACCGGCTTTTTTTATGACATTCGAGGGGGTAAATATTATAAACATTTGCATTACAGTGATGTAAGACCAACAGGTTAAACAAAAACTAACAGGTACTCATTGTTGACTTGCGAGGAGTTTGCGATTGTCAAATTTCATTAAAAAAATTAGATTTTTTCACTAAAAAATGAGTTTTTTCCATTCAACAGACATTACGCCCCTCACACCGTCGCCATTTTTCTTACCAAGCCATAAACAATTTTTGTCATTGGCTCACCAGAGATTTTATTAACAACAGGGGCTAGATGTTTCAAAGTTGGGCAATAATATATTATTTGTCCACGTAATAAAATATTATCATAATGAATACAATTAATTAATTAATTAATTAATAATATGTTATATCCTACGCAATACTAATTTATTATTGCAAAAAGTATCGTGCAGCCCATCGTTCCATGGGTCATAACGATTAGGAACGGTAAGGAAATAGTAAGAAATTGACATAAAGGGAAGAACCTGCGCAGAAAAGTCTCACACTGGCTGCTCTGCAAACCGTAGCAAACATTACTTTTGTACGTGGCAGCACTCGGCTTGTGTCGCTACTAACTGGACCGTGGGGCAGCGGGCAATAAGAATGAGGCAATATAAAGAATTCCGGAAAATTAAAAAAATAAATGTAAATATATATGAATGTCTTTCGTCTTCTGCAATACATACACGACCAACTATCAGACACACTCACTGACCAATAGGATGCATGATCTGGGCAACAAGTATAGGGGTGCTATTGATTTATTTATTGACTCCATTTATAGAATTAAGCATAATCTATACCAACACTTTGTCGAATCCTACAAATTAGAGTAGCGTTGGTAAATTAGTTTTAATGATTTGTCTTATATGTAGTGTTGTTGTAATTTCTTTTTTACTTTATGTTACTCTTACGTTTTACTAATATTGCTTCATATTTAGTTTTTTTTTTAAATTATTTCTTAATATTTTCTCACTATACTTGTAATCACAATTTTACAATTGTGTATTTTGTACCTTCTTTACAATGGATTAGGTACGTCTATTTACTGTCAGTATCTCCTGTATAATACAGATTTTATCTTATGTACACTGCATCATGTATCACTTCTATGTAAAAGCCTTTTTAGGCTTACATATAAATAAATAAATGTCCACCTTCGAACTTACCAGTATTTCAAAAAAATAACAAAAGTCGATTTTGTACTTCAAATGATTTTTGTGGGATACGCGTGATGTCATATGGTGACCGGATAAATCATCACAATGATAATTCATCACATCTTTAAAAAGTTATATAAATGAAAAGTGATGAAACAAAAACTTTATTAACTGGGTTAAGTAGGTTAGGTTAGGTTAAGTTAAAAAAAAATTTCGTCGTTTCAAATGACTTTATTTCTCTTTTTAAAAGTGTGTTGAATTTTCACCGTGTTAAGTTATCATGGAACCATGTCATATATATTTAAGTTTTGTTGGATAACATCAATTAACGCCAATCGAACTCGGGTCGGTATAAAATCAACAAAACCCAATTTAATTATTTTGCATATTTACAAAAAAACTAACAATTAAAATACCGCCTTGGTGAACCGTATGCGAGTTTTCGTAGCGCAACTTTGCACAAAATTGTTCGAATTCATGCACGCGGCCGACCGATCCGTGAAATATCCCGCCGATAAATTACAAGGCGTTTAAATCTCTTACAGTTTTAACCAATTTTGAAAGGACGCTTTATTAATTCCATATATATTAAAAAGTATCTATTCAGAATCAGCGTTCGTTGATCTATTTGAATATGTGTTTTTTGTCACTCAAGTTCCTCATTGAGACCGTATCGAGTAAATAAAATAATAACATTTACATGGGTAAAACAAAAATTTAATATGGACCGAATGATTTTGTAAATATTTTTACATTAACAAGCGGGAACGAGAATAGAACAAAGACTTCAGCATTTTGTTTAGAAGTATATAAAAAAAGGACGCTTAGATGGTTTGGGCATGTAGAGCGAATGAGCGAAGAAAGGAGTGTAAGGAGAATCTACGATGCAAATGTGAATGGTAACAGAAGTCGGGGACGCCCGAGGAAGACATGGCACGACCAAGTGAATCAGATACTTGAGTCGGGCCATGTCAAGAGTCAGAACAATAAAAGAGTATGTATGAGACGATGTATGAATGTGAATGAGGCAAGGAGTGTGTGCCAAGACCGAGTTGTTTGGCGGTCCGTCCTCTCTGCCTACCCCTGCGGCGAAACGGCGTGATGGTTAGCTAGTTAGTTAGTATATAATAATTATTTTGGAGGGAAATGGATAATGTTGCTAATCATCGCTCATGGCAAAATTACTCGAAATATAATAGTTTATTATAATAATGCTGAAAATAAGACAAGAAAAGAACATATTATTTTTCCTCATGGAGGTGCCATTTAAATATTAGATATATGCCGGGTTCCACTCGGCGCCAGGTCTAAAGAGATATGTCGGGTTCCACTCGGCTCCAGGTCTAAAGAGATATGTCGGGTTCCACTCGGCTCCTGCTCTAAAGAGATATGTCGGGTTCCACTCGGCTCCAGGTCTAAAGAGATATGTCGGGTTCCACTCGGCTCCAGCTCTAAAGAGATATGTCGGGTTCCACTCGGCTCCAGCTCTAAAGAGATATGTCGGGTTCCACTCGGCTCCGGCTCGCGAATTACCTAATAACTCTGAACTCAACAAAGTAGGTACTAGGTACTCTAGACAGGTACCGTTTTTTTCTGTAATATTTTTAATTAGCTATTTCTAAATAAGAGTGTTTACGGGCTCAGGACTCAGGCGGGGGCGGCGTGGATTTGGTTTGTATTAATCTACAGTTGTTTTATTCGGAGATTGATGAAAGTTTGAATACTTGACCTTCAAAGCAAGAGGAAGGTCACTGTCTACACGAGATTTTGAAAAAACCACCCCCACCCCATCCCCTTTTCCCATCCTTCCTTGCAGAATTTTGGCTCTTCTTGATGAAATTTTGCACACTAGACGTTCAAAATGAGAGGAAAATTACCGACTACGCCCGTCGTCCTACGGGTCAGTAAGCAATCGAGTGCTATAAGACCCTGCACAAAAAATTAAGTTCATTATATTAAGGTAACGCTGTGCAGCGCATACCCAATATAAGGGCCGAAACACACTGAGCGTATCTTGCGCAGCTCATTTTACGTCGCGATTCGCGTATATATCACGCTAAATACAAATTCTCCTGCACGACGCGACATCACCGTGCGTATTATACGTCGTTACGCCGAGCGTAATAGGGCCTAGAAGTCTTGCTCGCATCTGGTTGCCTTTTTGCGCCGAAGTGTTTTCAGCGGCTATAGCCATAGTGTACGAACACAAAGAACGCGTGTTTCAGCTTTCAGATTAGCCGGCGAGTAAGCGGCCGACTGGCGCAGGCGCGCCGACAAGAATGTTTGTATCTAAACGTGTGAGAACGCACATAGTGAAGGCAGGTTCAGATTTGTGTCCGCGCGCTGGCGCGCCGAGAAGCTTTACCGGAATGAATTCTTAATTCCTACTCGCCGGTGCGGCCGGTTAATGAAGCTAGTGTCAAAACATAAGTCCTGTCAAAATGAGCGACTTACTAATTGCTGCTGTTTTTAACAAATCGCCGATTTGGGATAAAAGAAGTTTACATAGCAACAGAAATGTTGTCGACAAGTGCTGGAAAGAAATCAGTAAGGATATGAATGAAAACGGTACGAACAAAAGTACGAACTAAGAAAATTTTATAATTACCTCAAATGTCACGAGTGAAATACGGTATATTTAAAAAATCTTTAATCAATAAATAAAATTCATAAATTCACCATGACTTTTTCTACTACTATTAATTGGATGAATACCAATTGTTTTATTTCTTAATTTCAAGAAAGAATTCTACCATAGTAAAAAATCTTCTTCCGACGAGCTTGAAATTTTGTTAAAACTGACAGCTGCTATCAGGCTACCGCGCAAATGGCGCGGATTTTACCGGCGTTCTATGTGTCCACAACTCGGAGATTATCTTCTCCGGCGGACTCAGGCACTGAGTGCTGGTAATCTGAAAGCCGAAACACGCGTTCTTTGTGTTCGTACACATACTTAGGCGTATTTTGCCTCGCGTATCTTGCGCAGTACGCGGTGCACGATATGCTTAGTGTGTTTCGGCCCTAAAAGTCACACGGGCCTGTAAAAGAATAATATTAAAAAATGAAGAAAAATAAAATCAAACAAAATAACGTACAATAAAATAAAGCAAATGTATAACAAAAAAATAAAACAAATCACATAAAAATAATTAATAAAATATAAATAAGTAATATTCTATTTAGTACTCCCGTATGTTTAACTGCATATATATATATATATACAAACACGAGAAATAATTTCTCAATTGAGTTGGGCAATTTTTTGTTAAAAATTTCTAATTTTTTCGCAATCAGCCTCAAAATATCTACATTTGTAAATTATTGTTAAGTTGTAATAAAGTGATCATTTGTAGTTTCAATTTCAACGTCCAACCATACAAAGTGTGGGAATTCATATTATGACACTATAAGGAGATTAAACACACTGTGACTTTGTTATTATGGTAGACTGGATAAAATTAAACCCAACAAATAAAAGTAAGTAATGGTGTTGCAAACTTTTACTCTTCCGTTGCCAAAATAACTTCGTAATCGTACCAAAAATATATACCTTTGCTATAATACTAAAAATAATTTCGAAACATAAACTATGTTTAAAAGTCAAACTTATTTTTAAAATGGTAAGGAAGTACATGAATAATTTTTTTATGAGCAAAACTATTTATGCATATTCAAATTGCGTATATACACGGGCGCAAACAAATAATTCATGTACGCGACGTTCGTTACACAGGGTTTTCCAATAAGAGGTGTTATTTTGATATTCAATCCTCAAAGATCAATGGTTTCGTTGTTTGTGTGGCACGTAGCGCCGTCTCGTTAAAAGTAAACGTTGTTCAGATTAATACTATCCAATTTCAGCCATAAAAAATCATTAATCATCTCTAAATAGCGCAATCTATTCACCGTAACTGTTGCTCTACCCTCATTTTCGAAGAAGGAAGGTCCAATGACTCTTCCGGACCATAAACCGCACCAAACAGTCACACGTTGAAGATAGAGAGGCTTTTCAACAATAACTCTTGGGTTTTCCGAGCCCCAGATGTGACGATTTTGTTTGTTGACGAAGCCACCGAGGTGGAAATGGGCCTCATCACTCAAGATGATTTGCATTTGATTCACTCAAGTAAATTTTAATTATTTCAATGCGTTGTTGAAGCGTGTATCGTTCCATTTTTATTAATGGCGTAGTTTCTAATTGTCAAATGTCAAAAAATGACAGCTTCAAAAGTAACATCTACCGAAATAGCGGGCTATTCAAAATAACACCTCTTATTGGAAATCTCTGTATTTTACGTGTTCATAGATGGCGTTATTTTATTAAAATACGCTTTTGGCAAAGTATTCCTTTACAATATTAAGACAAATAGTCAAAATTAGATAGTCAAAAGAAAATGTACTGCATCATCTAAATATTTATTAAATAAATAAAATATATGTATATATATTTTTTATTTGTTGGCGCCCGTATATACGCAATACGAATATTTTTTTACTGTTTTTTTTTTAATATTGTACGCACACTGTTCTTTTCATTTTATTGTTGTATAATGGTGATTTAATTCCTTCATTGTTAATTAATGTAAATTTTATTGCACGTTATGCAAATATGAATTACATTGCATTGCACAACCCCTGCAGGTAAACTAACTAATCATCACCCCGTTCTCCGCAGGGGCAATCAGAGAGGATGATCAGCCAAACAACTCGGTCGTGGCACACACTCTTTGCTTCAATCACATTCACACGTCGCGTCGTCCTAAACTTACACCCCTATCTTAGTTCATTCGCTCTGCTATGCCCAAATTTAATCAATTCATTAAATTTAAAAACTAACTATGAAAGTCTATCATAGTTCTGTTAATATCAAAGTACTGTGAAGGAATTGTCCCATGATGAAATAGTAACAGAACTTGAATAGGACGTTCACAGAACTTGAATTTTGACTTTGAAATTTGATGAATTGTTCAAATTATGTGAAACAATCCGTCCTTAATCTTACTCAACACTCCTACATCAGGGTTAAATCCTTTGCGAATCTCATATCTTAAACGATCATAGATGGTTTTACGACACATACGCCTCAGGGATATGAATTATTAATGTAAGTGAGGGGAATATATAAAACTATTTAGAAAACAATTCTCATTTTGTGTGGGGTGAGTTTCGAATAGGCGCCGTATACGTAAAATTACCTTGTTTCGGCTCTGATAAACATAGCTACATAAACATATATGTCTCCCAGATTGCTCCCAGAGGTGAACATCTCAAAGTAGAACGCCGGGAAGACAGCATATAAAGTAAATGGACTACATAGCCACACAGAGTAGTGGAGTGGCACACATAACCGGCCCTGATCCAAACGGTGCCTGTCGGCAGTAAAATATTTGTGCCCCTTGTCAAATCTATTAGATGTGTAGGTATGTGATCACGGCAATCAATAATATTCGGATGATTTGTATTTTTGTGTAGCGTCGTTTAGATGAATATAATTATCGATGTATCAGGTTATTGTGGACGTTTAGATCTTAGGTTTAAGGAGCGTAATACCCCAATTGCACCCGCATAGGGCAGGCTCTGGTGGCACACCAATAAAGCGAGTTTAGCGTGGCAGATGGAAATAATATGTTTATATTGCTGTTCACCCTGTCCCCATCAGCATTCAGCCGGTATCTGATGATGATGATCATGACCAAACGTCAGCATGAATATTTAAAACCCTTTATAAAGTAATGCTTTGAGGCTGGACTGCGGCTGAACTGAATATTTAATAAACATTCAGATAAGATGGTTCGACACGTAGATCTTGCGCCAAGGATACATTATTATTTAACTTCTTGAAACTAGATTGAATTTATTCGTTTGAGAGTCGCTAAGATTGTCTTAAATGGTTAAATTTACGTCCCCCGTTACGTAATACGTCACTAATCCTAGGGGTCAGGCAGTTTAAAAATCTGTCAGCCACTAATACTGCGGTATTACGGCCGGTATACGCAGTAAGATTATGCGTAACGTTTTCTACTAGCCTGTTCTTATCCCTACGTATTATATATTATGACTGATACGGTCTATGTCTAGTGTATACTATTCTAAAACTAATATAGTAATATTGTATTACCTATGTACTAATATTTACACTGGACTACAGTGAGACATAAGCTACAAAAAATTGCAATACTTCTAGCTTAATATTTAAATGGAGTTCATTAAACATTTTTAAACCTTAATAATAATAATAAATAATAAAAGTGTTTATTCCGGTATAATAAATTTAGTATAAATTTATAATAAATATTGTTTTGTGTTGCCGATAAATTTGTTATAGGAAGCCTAAAATCGTTGCAGCGTCTCGTAGAATAGCCATGGAGTTATACTATTTATAAGAACATCTTTTAACGTTTTGATTCTATCATTTTTCAAAAAAATTCTCGAATTTATCAATTTTTTGACGTTCTCCGTGGCTGACTGGTTACGATCCTTGTCTACGAGTCCGGAGATCACCGGTTCAAATCCCGGTGTGCGCCAGTAAATTTTATTTGATTAATTTGTGTAATTTCATAAATTATTAATTAAAAATAATACTTCGTGTATTTTCGGCATGTTTCAGAGAAAGGATAATGAATGGAAGATTCTTTCAGTTTCGCATTGGTGAAAGACCACCATTCAGAACTGAAATGGCTTTAATCTTGTTTGGTGACCAGATCTGAATAACCAGATACTTCCCCACCTTCCTCTTCACCATCTCCTTCCGCTCTCTACTATTTTCAGCCTCACTATATATCCCAATCGGGGATGACATATTCTCCCATGCCTCCAGATTGTTGGGAACAGTTGGAAATCTTGTGCGGTATTCACATAAAATGACATTATAATTCCTAATTCAAATAAGCTTTTCCCCTCTTTTCCATCTCCCCCCTTCCTCTACCGACTCCTCTCCAAAAGTGATCGATATTTAATTTATAACTTGTGTGCATTTACTCCTGATGAAGCGAACATTGGTGGAGAAACATATAGATTGTGTATATAGAAACAAAGTGATCGAAACTAAGTTATTTGAATTTTTAATAAAATAAATAATTTTTAATACAACTAATTTGCTGATTAGCCATCGTTATGGCTGTATATATCCCACTCCCTGCAGGCCATAAACCACCTTTCATTAAGGAACTTGATGTTTGCCCATCTTCAAGGAACGTAAGGAAAACCATAATAAAATGTCTGTTTCATTCTCTACCTGAGGCGATCACCGAGGGGATGGGATGTGGAGGGCGGCGGCGAGGGGATGGATGCTGGGTGAGGGCGGGTAGGGCGGCGAGGCTAGGGCGGGCCAGCAGCGGGCGGTGAGTTGCGCGCGATCGCCCAAGCTGATCAGTCGTCTGTCGGTAGACTCGACCACCTCCAGGAATGTATCAGTAAACAGCCGCAACGATCTTCAATCATCGCGACTATCATGAATGAAAACATATTCCCGGACACGACGATGACAGCAGCCAAAAACCAAGCGATTTTTTAACCGCAGTAAAATTGTAACAGAACCGTCGCGGAGTACATTGTCAGTTTTCCTTGCTGGTCGCTGCCGAATGAATTGTCGAGAATTCGAGTGATTTAAAAATTATAGTTCTGTTATGTTATGTGTGACGGTTGGGAATGCCGGGAGATCACAGGATACTATAAGTCTGAGGAGATCGACGGGGGATTCTCGCGAGTCACACCACGCTAACACCACGCCAAGGGGGCGAGCACCTCAAGGTAAACATTTCACTTGCGACACGATACGACTATTCTCTGCCTACAGTCATTTCTCTGCACTTCTATTTTCTTTCTTTACTGAATAAAATACGATGCTTTTCAATTATCTAGGAAAATAAATGACTGTAGGTTTCATCATTTTAAATATATTGTTTATACGCCCAAGGGCGAGAAAGTTCGTACATCTTTTGAAATCAAAGTTCAAAGTAATGGAAAAAATAGCATAAAAAGCAAAATAAAATTAAGTAAATAAAAATGAGTTAAGCAATACATATAAGATCGTGTGTTTGAAATAGGTAGGTACCTAACATATTTGTATCCTAGAGACTCTTAGCCAACATTTTTTAAGATTTTTTTTTAACATCAATTAAATTAGATAATTCTTTGAGTTTTTACAGACAGTTTTAACAACTGTTGTCTTTGCAATAAATCTTAAATTTTTAGCGAAATTAAAAATGGGCAATTAGGAAAAATTTTGACATACATAACCAAAGATTATATTTACATTACATGTAATAAAACACATAAATATAACAAAGTAGGTACCTAGATAATTTAATATCAAAATAATTTTATCACTTATTCCAAAAGCGGTGTTATGCATTATATTTCTTAAATTATGGTAAGTAAGTATAGAAGAATATATTATTTATTATGCTCCATTGTTCAAGACGATTAATAATTAAATGATTGCGTGAAAACAGAAGTTCATTGTCCGTGATCATAGGGTATGATTTAGTTTAGTGGGAAAGTTGTCCAACGTTTTCACGTATGTGTATTATTCTATCGAAAGGGGGTTTACCCCTCCCGCGCTGGCCGTTTACGCAAGTCATATTTCTTTAGTGCTAAACAAAACAAGATAAAAATAAAATTAAAATCATTTTCAATTCTGAAACAGTTAATTCATGGTGGAATTCTATTTTAAATATAACTTTTAATTACAGAATCTTATATCCTTCTTCCACTTGTTTATAAACAAAAACATAAATATATAAACAAGTGGAAGAACATATATTATGAAGGCCTAAAGCCTATGACATTTTGTAATGTACCTATTGCTCTTAAGAGAACTGTGAGAATTCAGATTCCGCGGAAAATAAATTTCGCATTACATTATTTGATTTCAGCTAAATTTTCTGTTATTGAACTTATTTCATAATAAAATACTGTCCTTGGAAGCAGATGAATGACTTTTTTAGATTTTAGTTTCACAAATAGTTTTAGTTTGTGTAATTAAAAATATTAAAATTTTGAACGCAAACATAGATAAAGTTTTTAAAGTTGCTTACTGATGGTTTTTATCGTGTAAACTGTAATTATTACTTTACACAAAACTAAAAAAAAACATATTTAATTAGACAGAGGTATTGTAAAAATTATTATTAAATTATTTATTTCAAAATTTGTAACCCTCGACAAATATTTTCAATGGTGAATGTTGTTTCATAAAGTAATTTCTAATTTTTATAGATAATTTTTCGGGAGCGCTCGTAGTAATTGTTCGGGAGAGTTCGTGGTAATTTTTCGGGAGCGCTCGAAATAAGTTTTTGAAAAAATTATCACGAACTATAAAGTGTAAGCGCGGTATTCTAACTTAATAACACTTTTTAAATCATATTTCTAACCATAATACAAAATGAGAGAACGTACATTTTATTCGTCCGTGTCTGACTGCGATATATATCTTCATATTTATTCAATATTCAATATTTATTCATATGGACGAATAGATGTACCATGTACCTAATAAAAAAAATATTTTACATCCTTGGGATATAATGTTATAACCACCAAAATTCATGTTCATAAGGTAGAAAGGATTAAAGAAAATTTCTACGTTTCGTAAATTTTAAAGCACATAAATTCCATTCAGAGCACATAAATTACAATTATTGTCAGTAATGAATATTTTAAATATTCCAAGAAAATAGAGAAAAAATAATCGACCTAACCTTTTGATTAAATTTATTAAACTCTAAATTCGATTGTTGTGAACTCCTGCATTTAATAAATCCACGTTTATCTAAATGAACAACTAGACAAACAATAAAATTTTATATAAATATATAAAATATGTTATGGCTTTCATTCTCTAAAACATAGGTTCCCAAAGTGGTATATATGGACCCCCAGTGGTCGATATCGGCTTGCTGGGGGTCCATGTCAGCGAGAAAAAATTTAGGGGTCCACAAGATTCAAATAGGGTACATACCGAGCCGACCCCCCATTTACCTCAAGTCAACATTTAGGAGTTCCGTAAATGACACAATACACCTAACACAAATAACACAGTTTACGTAATACTAAGACTGAGAAATTACTTATTTGATATTTGTATTTTTATATTTCGTAAAGTTGTTTATTGAGGTATTTAAACAGAGATATGCGTTCCTTTTCTCGTCAGAATTAATATATTGAAGCAAAACATTGCACATCGGAAGCCGCGAATTTTCCTAGATCCCAAACTTGTTTTTGAAAAACGTCCAGGGTAACGTTTATCAACATTTAAATGTACTTCACGCAGACTTAAAAACTAAGTTTGAGGACATTTTGACTACGGAAATGGAATGTCGAAGAATCAGAAATCATGTGACAAGAAGAAATGACCGGAATAAGCACTGACATAGAACTTAAGGGGCAGTTCTGTAGGGCCAGCTACAGAAAGAAATTCCCGTTGCTTATCCTGCTTCATTTTCATTTTGTAATAATGGTTAGTAATACCTCCCTGTCTGCACTATGCAAATACAGAGGAACTATACCGCCACCCGGTTGTTGGACAAGCAAGGGAAGGGAATCTTTTTACGAATCACGATCACATGCGATGTTAATAGTTTTAGGAAAATTCAATCTTCGGCAGCCAGGGGGTCTACGGAAAAAAAAATTGGCAAGTGGTCTACGGGGCAAAAAAGTTTGGAAACCTCTGCTCTAATACAACGTTTACATAGTCTTTGTAATAAATATTTAAACGATATAGATGTATTTGATATGGATGTATTTGACAATCCGTTGAACTTGGCAAATTTAAACGCCATATTTACGCTCTCTATTTCTACCT
The DNA here is from genome assembly GCF_061612785.1 of Hesperophylax consimilis. Classification (NCBI taxonomy): domain Eukaryota; kingdom Metazoa; phylum Arthropoda; class Insecta; order Trichoptera; family Limnephilidae; genus Hesperophylax; species Hesperophylax consimilis. Next base: position 6,243,121 of record NC_142841.1, on the reverse strand, counting down.
AGTTTATAAATTTTTATGAACAACAATTGGGATAAAGATAAGGATATTGGAAAATTATCTATTATTATGTTACTTGAGTACATTTTTGTGTAGTGATGGCGGTTGTCAATGAAGACCAAAGGGAAAAAAACAAAGAATATCAATTCATGACAAACGGGCATAAATCAGAATTGAATGTTTAAAAGTCTGTATTAGATATAATAATATGGTTTGTTATACCCACGAAATTATTAACCTGATAATAATGATTGGCTTCTTACTTACATCTTTAATCCAACATATTATAAGAAAAGAATCACTCAATCACCACCATTCGCTTTGTTAAGAATTCAAGTAGTTGTTCCGTGAATTCGTATCAATGATTTATTGCTGTAATAATTGATGAAAAAATCAGGAATTACATTAAACTATTATAAATACAAATGTTTATTTGATGTAGGTAAAAATATCCGTGGCTTGCGTCTAAAAGGAACAATGTCAGTTTTTCTAATTTCATGAGGCCTTTACGGAGAAGAAGAGAATGATTCTTAAAATTTTGTGAACATAATTAATAATAGTTGTGGCTGATGAAATATCAGTCCGTTCTGACGGGTAAGGCTCTCTACTAGCAAGCTGTAGGTCTCGGGTTCAAATCCCGAAATAAATAAAATAAATTTTATTTGATTAAATTATGTTATTTCACAAGTAAAATAATATATAGTATATTTGCGGCACGTTCCAGAGTGGAAGATACTCTCAATATTGCCCTGGTGTAAGACCACCATTTAGAATTGAAACGTTATCGCATCTCCTTCCCCTCACCAAAACCTTCAACCTCTCAAGATACCCTACACATACTTGGTCAATCTGTCTATATCTACAAATGTATTCCCCTCATGCCTTAAAAAAGCAACAGTTATACCTATACATAAAAGTGGTAACAAAAAGGATATATATAACTACCGACCCATAAGTCTCTTAAGCTCCTTTTCAAAAATCTTGGAAACTGTAATGAAGAAGCAAATTGTTCATTTTCTTGAACAAAACAAATTATTATCACCATCCCAATATGGCTTTAGGGAAAATCTAAGCACCAATGATGCCATAGAAAATCTAACAAGCATAGCCATAAAAAACATAGATGAAGGGAAGAAGTGTTTGGCTTTATTCATAGATCTTCAAAAAGCTTTTGACACAATAGACCATAAAATATTACTAACTAAGCTAAAAAAAATAGGAATGGCCGAAACAACAATGAACTTATTAGAGTCATATATAACAGGGCGAGAACAATAAGTACAAATTGGCAAACAAAAGAGCAAACTACTATCTTTAAACTATGGCGTCCCTCAAGGAAGTGTACTGGGACCGATCCTATTCATTATCTATATCAACGATTTAACTAACCTTACCATTAAAGGAAACATAATCAGTTTTGCTGATGATACTGTTTTATTATTTCAAGAAGAAAATTGGACGGATACATTTAATGAGGCTGAAAAGGGGCTTAGTGCACTTCAAAATTGGCTTAAAATCAACTCGCTTACCCTTAATATAAGCAAAACAAAATATATAACATTTTCAATAAACGCAAGGAGCCAACCAATAAAATCACTAGAACTAAAACTACACGAATGCCATGGAAATAATATACAATGTTACTGCCCCGTCATCGAAAAAACACAAAACATAAAATATCTCGGAGTAATAATCGACGAAAATCTTAGATGGGACCTACACATCAAAGGTATTACGGAAAAACTCACAAGCCTTATATATTTCTTTAAAAATCTAAGAAACGTATTAAATAAAAAGGATATGAAAAAGGTCTACTACGCATTATGTCATTCTCGAATTGAATATGGAATCATAGGATGGGGATCTGCTACACATACGTACCTACACAACCTGAATACGATTCAAAAAGGAATCATAAAGACCATATTGAAAGTACCAATTAGAACGCCTTCAATTGCAATATTCAATTCCTTTGACGTACCAAATGTACAGCAAATATATGCCAAAAATATATTATTGAAGCTCTTCAAAAATAACAAATCCTCTACTAGACTGTGTATGCATAACACTAGATCGAACAAAAATGGTATACAAAATATTCCAAGTTATAAAACCACATTCGGACAAAGAAACTATACATACTTTGCAACAAAACTCCATAACATCCTTCCCCAAGACATAAAACTAATAAAAAATCCTAATGAATACAAATCATTAATAAAAATATGGCTGAAAGAGGTCAATGAAAAAACCCTAATGAAAACACTAAAAACGATATAGAAGACACTAAAAACGACATAGAAGACACTAAAAACGACATAGAAGACAAATAAACCATATTTAAATAACTTTAGTCCGCCTCAGCACAGGACCCCCTAGTGAGGAGGACTAAGAAATACAATATTTTATACTTAATTTCACCATTATATTTTGTATGTAACAATTATTTTATATAGTCGCTAAAATAATAAAAAAAAACCCTAATTGGGGATGCTATTGTTAGCTTCAGACGGTTGGTAACAGTTTTTCGTGCGGAATTAACATTTAAAATATCGGTACACGTATTCATGCAAGTGTCCTTTTCCTGATAATGACGAAATGCCTCAATCATAGAATTTTTATGAACACTTGTTCCGCCATCCTTATAATACCTACGCGTTTTACTGATACTTTGTTAGAAAATATGTCAATTCATTCGTTAAAGGCCTGCAGTCCCGTTTTTAACAAGAATACGAAAAATTTGACCAGATTTTTAATAAATTGGCAATATTTTATATCAGTAAGTTTTCTCCGTGTATGTAGAATTAATTTGCACCTTTAAGCAAGATTTAATTTTAAGAAATTCGACTTTTCAGCGTAATATTGACCCATAAAAATCAAAATTACCCTTTTCTCAATTGAAAGGTTATTTCAAAATACGAAAGAAAAAAAATCGGACAAAAATTGTATCGAAGAACTCATATTGGTCTTTTTAGCAGAACGCCAAAAATATAAGATTCGATTGAATGAGGTTAAATTTATGAATCACTTTCATAGTTTAGAAATAAATATATCATACAAAGAGTAGTATACAAATATACCATGCAAGATAATACAAAGAGTGGTATACATAATATATATAATGTAAGATAATACAAAGAGTAGTTTACAAATATATCATACAAGACATAATGTAAGATAATATAAAGAGTAGTATACAAGTATATCATGCAAGATAATACAAAGAGTAGTAAACATATATATAATGTAAGATAATAGAAAGAGCAGTATACAAATATACCATGCAAGATAATACAAAGAGTGGTATACATATATATATAATGTAAGATAATACAAAGAGTAGTTTACAAATATATCATACAAGACATAATGTAAGATAATATAAAGAGTAGTATACAAATATATCATGCAAGATAATACAAAGAGTAGTAAACAAATATATAATGCAATATAATACAAAGAGTAGTATACAAATCAAAATGTCAGTTCTTTCAAACAATGGTAAAAAATCTAAATTATGATATTGTGCAGGTGGGTAGTTTTCCCGTAAGATTTCTCAGGTACAAGCTAATAGATGTATATTTTCATAGATTAGATGGGCGCCTATTGGATAAAAATCGACTTTCCTCAGGAAGAATTTTACATCAAGCAACGAAATTTTAAGAAGCAGTGGTTGGTCCGGCTATGTTATTGAATTGGTATTTTTTGCAACATGTTGCTGAAAGTTCACGTGAAAACCAAAATAGCTTTTCAATGGAGAAAAAATAACAGTGTTTTTAGAAAACAAACACAGTACCCATGACTTTAGGTAGGATATGTTATGTATATATTCACAAGACCGTGAAGCGATACGAATTTTCTTAAAATGAATTGAGATTTTTGTTGCAAAGCTACAGAAAACATGAGGAGAGAAATTGAGCTTTTGGAATGAAAATATATTATGAAAGTTAAGTCAGTTGTTACATTTAGGCAACTTGTTTTGTTTAGGAATTTCTGGATCGGTGCACTTAGCTATAGCTCCTATATATATTTTAATCATGAGGTATGGTGCGGAGCATCCTGATATAGATGTAAAAAAATTAACTCGTTACAAAAAATGGTATTTTTTACTAAAATACACGTATTCCAATTTTCTCTTGGGTCGTCTTGTAGCCAATTTCAGAGAAATGCGTGTGTGTGTACATGAGTACCACCAAAAGATATGATAGAATGCATTGATCTCGGAAAGTGGGTTAATTTCAACCTCCAAGATTTGCATTAATTCTTTTAGAAAAAAAAATCTAAATTAAAAAAAAAACTAAATGGTTTGTTACAAATTATGTTAAATAAAAATGGGTAAATTTTAGACAATGCCGAATGTTAGGTGAGGTTAGTCTACTTATATTTATAAAAATCTTTAAATTTATAAGCCTTGGCGTAGGTTCAATAACTTTAAATTCGGAAGGATAATCCGCTGAAGGCATCGTTCGTTAATTTGAATTCTGGTAAAAAGGAAATGATGCGTTTTAGAGTGTAGGCGCTAATAATGTGACTAACGTTTTATAACTTAAATTTAGACATTTTAAAAGCCAGCATAACCCTATTTAGGTCAATGAGGTATCACCTCATTAACTTGAATAGAATAGGGTTTGTTTTAATTTCAAAGATAATGCCAAATTTGGAAAACTCAATTAATGGTACCTACGCGCGTTGGTAACCTAAGCTTAGTATTATCGGAAGAGCAGCCATTGGAAAACTTAATGCGGTCTTAATGAACGCGGAGAAGGCATTATTACACTCTAATAGATTTTTGTAAAAATGAGAATAATTTCATATATAATTTTATTTAAAAGTAGTTATAGGTAATATTAATTCCCGATTCGTTCGAGATATTTAAATGATAATAAATTTCGATCGAAAAGTCGTATTTTCGGTTGCTTTTCTTGTAGGTACGCATGTGGTGTTCTAGTGTTATTGAGGGCCGTCTGTTTCAACAGAATGCTAAATCGTGAGCTAAGTTAAAAATTTAACTGTCAGTTAAAGTAACAAGGATGTTAAATCGGACCGCGCGCTGTTTCAAGTGCCTTTATGCAAAAGTAACAGTTACTATTGTGGCAAGTCTAAAAAGCAGAATATTCCTCGAAATTACGTGGATAAACGCATGGCATTATTTTTTGGTACGGCCACACCGAAGATTAAATATGATCTCTGGTTAAGTGACTGTCAAAATACAGAAGTTTGTTGTGCGTCATTATAACCTCTTCTGACTTCTTGTTTGTTATTGTGTTCGAATTTTTTATTTCAGAATTTAATTTTTACTTATATGATGAAGATCGATTTATAGTTTTAGGAATAATTTCTTGTATCAAGTATATAGTATCACGTGAATTAATTTAGTAAAATGTGTTGTAAATTTTTTTTTACATTAGCTCCACACAGGAGGCCCTGAGGAATCTTTGTGGATGCTGTGTGGCGGGTCTTTTTAGGGAAAGGAAGTTCTGGGAAGGAAAAAGGTATGAGGGATGGAAATGAATCTGGGGTTCGATGGTTCCAGAAGTGACGGACATATGAATCCATCCTTCTTAAGCAAATCGATGTGTTGACAGAGTCCAGCTGGAGAGGTCAAAAGGTCTCCCTCAACGAGTATCTCCCGATCAAGCCCCGACCACGCAGTAAATGGGCAACCGCATCCAATGGAATGGATTGCTAATTTATTAAAAAATCTGGTCAAATATTAGTAATCCTGTTTAAAACGTCAGGCCTTTAACGCTTGAATTGACAGCTCTCTAAAAACAAAACACGAATGTGTTATATCACGAACCTGTCATAAAGTTTTAACAGAATTTTAATAAATCAGCTATACTAACTTTTCTTCATGCCCCGCATAGCACTAGTCAATCCTCACCCCACGAACCAGAATACTAAGTACTACTGCTAAGTCACCAAACGTAGCAAACCACTTGGGTTGACCTACGGTAGTGGTATTGGTAATCCAATAAATGGTTCTCGGGGCTGCGGTCCCCTTACCTGCGTCCCAAATTGAATATGACAAACAATTTTTTTTCGTACTGAAACACGTATGTAACACCTGGGACTCCTGGGAGATAAGGATTAAGATTCTTTCAAGTAATTTAACCAACCGTTAAAATTATTAGAGAAATCGGTTCCCTGCACATACCTTTATCGTGGTGCTTCTTTACTTTATTCACATTCGTACATTTTCCACCTATTTCTCCAAATCCTCGTCTATTTTTCCTACTCTAGACAAAACCTCACTCAAAACATTAGAATTATTTAATATATTTTTGGTATTTTTCCATTGCTTTTTCCACCCATATAATCTAACTACGCATTCGTTAGTAAAAGTTAATTAGCTCTGTGTTTACCATGAAGAAATTATTCATTCTTTACAGATGAATAAATTAATAATAATATAGGTAATAAATTACCTGAAGATGGTAATAATAATTAAGATTTCTTCGAAATTTAATAGGTAACCTATTCGTGTGGTATGACAGAATACGAAAAGTTGTTGAGACTTCGAAATATTCGTTTTATACCACATGAGATCTGAGACAAATGCTTTTGGACGTTTCCACAGCTTGAGGAAAAATATTCTTTTATGAAATTTAAAGAAACTTTAAACGTATGTTGCGGAAAATTGCTTTGACATTCAGGAAACACAGAGGCGCACTTCCGGGAACATCTACGTGGGACAATGGCTTCTGGGCCGATTTCTTTTGCGGTATCAAAGTAATTCTCAGTTTTACTGTTTAACCTAAAAACTTGCCATAAACATTAAATACTTTAAAGGTTTCTTAGATAGGTACCTGGACGTTTAATTATTGCGCAGAACTTGACCTCCTTTACAAATGATCTTTAACGGCTCAATTCCCTTGCCCTTGTTCTCCAGTCTTCAAGTCGTCCAATTCTAATCCATTCGTCTTCCACTGTCAGATAATTTAAATCCACAGTTGACCACATCTTTCTCAGTCTGTTTTCTTGGCTGCTTCCCCGGAACACCTAATTGGTAATGATTTTAAGTATCCTGTCGTTCCTGTCATCTGGTTTTATTTGATCGCCATCAGTCCATTTCAGTCTTTGAGATCTGTGAGATTTTAGGATGGTTTTTTTTAAAATTAGATTCTAGGGTTCTTGGTTCATCTATCGTTATTTGATCCACTACCACGTGTAGGCTTTGATTTTTATGTAAGAAATGGAAACAATAAAAATATTCTAAAGATGCGGTATATTCAAATATGATTTAAGATTTTCACGGCCAAAAGTATTTTTGTTATTTGTTTTTGGGGTGTTATGCCGTGTTGCGCTAACTCCTTCTTTAGCCAACGTTTCGGACAGCATTGCAGTGTCCATCATCAGGGCAGATGTGTTATTTGTTATGTGTTATTAATAACACATCTGCCCTGATGATGGACACTGCAATGCTGTCCGAAACGTTGGCTAAAGAAGGAGTTAGCGCAACACGGCATAACACCCCAAAAACAAATAACCAAAATGCGATATATTATTTACGTGAAGTATGTAACTTTTTCTTGATACATTTAAAAAGGGCCACTTTCAAATATTTAATGACTCTTATTTGCACGACAGTTCACCCCTGAAGGGCTCATGTGGATCCATGTATGTAAATGTCAGAATCAATTTGCCAATTTTCTCAAAGAAAGTAGAAACGCCTTTCATTTTTATAGAGGTACTTTTTCATAGATTGCAATTCCGTTACTGATGACGTCTTCGGTAAGAACTTGTGTCTTTCGTATTTATCTGATTTTAAACGCTGTACACAGTACACTATGGTTTGTAGAAAATATATTGTCAAGCATACATTTTCTTCAAACCTTGACTTACACATATTATGTTTTAAAGTCTAATCAGTCAATATATTTATAACAATGGATCAGAGTTTTCGCTACAAATATGCATGAATGAATCTACAGATTGTATTGCCTTTGTAAAGTTTGATCGAAATTGTATAATTAGGAATTAAAGTTACTTCCAACAGATGTAAAGCCATTTCTGCAATATCAATTTATCACTACATCCAGACTGGCAGCGCCCATGTATGAATTGATGTAAATCAGAGAAGTAGATCTTCACGACATGGCACGGCGACCATCTTTAGAGCGGGAGCACACAGAGAGCGGTCAGGAGTTCCGAGTTCCGAGTTCCGCGTTCGGCGTTCATTAGAATGTACTGATACTATAACAACAACGCACACAGCGGGCAGTCAGACCGCGGCGGTCAAAACGGAACGCCGCGTTCTAAGAGTTCTTTTGCCGCCGAGGCAGAGAACGCCAGAACGCCGCGATGTTTGAGGTAACAAACACAGAAAAGTTAATTGAATTGGTTAGGGAAAGGAGTTTGTTATACGATTTAAGTGATGTAAATTATAAAAAACGCGAAAAAAAAGTCGAAGCTTGGTTTGAAATTGCTACTAGTAAATTTAAATTTTAAGTAAATTTTATTATTAGTAAATTCGCCTTGTTCTTCTCGCGTTGTGTTGATTGGGTGCACCCAATATTTTCTTTTCTTTTTAGAAGCTGTTAAGCTCCACAAGAGCAATATATTTTCACGGATGATGAACTTTCTAGTGACATGTTGCATATGCAAAGACCCAAACGAAACTAGAACGCGAGAATTTGAACGCCGCTTGTGTGCGTTGGAACTCTTGAGCGGTCAACGGTCACTAGAACGCAGAACTCTGACCGCTCTCTGTGTGCTCACGCCCTTATGGTCAAAACGGAACGTCGCGTTCTAAGAGTTCTTTTCCCGCCGAGGCAGAGAACGCCAGAACGCCGCGATGTCTGAGGTTACAAACACGGAAAAGTTAATTGAATTGGTTTGGGAAAGGAGTTTATTATACGATTTAAGTGATGTAAATTATTTATTCGTATATTTTGTTATTATTTCTAATGTCTTTTCTTATCCTTAATAAATAAATACATACCTTAAAAATACAGCCAGCCTTTCTTTTGATGAAACACAGTTCCTCCAGTTAGTATTTTGTTTTTCGATATCGGGTTGTATGATGTTATACAATTCATTAAAACTATTAATCGACATTCGAAAATAAATATAGAATCGTTGTTCATCTTTAAGTAAATCCTGAAAAATACTAGTAAATTCGCCTTGTTCTTCTCGCGTTGTGTTGATTGGGTGCACCCAATACTTCCTTTTCTTATTAGAAGCTGCTAAGCTCCACAAGAGCAATAATTCTTCATCAACACATCAACTTCTTCACAATTTTATAGTGACATGTTGCATATGCAAAGACCCAAACGAAACTAGAACGCGAGAATTTGAACGCCGCTTGTGTGCTTTGGAACTCTTGAGCGGTCAACGGTCACTAGAACGCAGAACTCTGACCGCTCTCTGTGTGCTCCCGCTCTAAAACATTAATTATTTCTGAAACCTTGAATGTATATTATGCATAATACTAACTCATAATTAATCAACCTATCTGGGTGCAAATTGAACGTATTGTGGAGATTTCTTTCAACCAAACCAGATTACCAGTTAGAGTAAACAGATAAGATTTCCGTGTTGTTTTGTGTCAAAAGTGGTGGAACTGACGTGAACCTCTCTCATTGGTAAATCGCTGAAGCCTGTGAAGGTACAATGTGGGAGGCGGGAGTGAGAGAGTGAGAGAGTTATTGGATAACCAACACCTCTGCGATAGGTCACTCCAAGTGGCTCTATAAGTTTGGTGACTGAGTAGGGGTGCCCGGGTTCACGGCACGAAGATTATCTAGGTCTTGGCGGCAGATGCGTCTGACCACTTACTGTGATGATTTTGAGAGGATTATTGAGGGAGACTTTTTTACCTATCCAGCAGGACTCTCTCGACCCATCGCCTTGCACCGTAGTGGAAGGGATGAATTCACACCTCCATAACCCTAGACACACTGACTCAAAGATTCTCAGAGACTTCAGAGACTACCCACGCCTCACACCTTTTTCCTTCCCAAAACTTCCTATCGCTTTTTTTCCTTAAAAAATAACTATCCACACAGCATCCCCAAAGTAAACATAGGCAACCGAAGGATATTATTTTTCTCAGGGCCTCCTGTGTGGAACTAATATAAAAAGGTGTTTTGAAAATTCAAAAAGATTAACCGTAAAATCGTACGTAAACAATACGGCACGAATATTTAAAATTTATTTTGAATGGACCTTGATGCAGAAATGGATGTAAAACAAGCAAATACTTTATTATTTGTAGATAACTATGCAGCACACCTTAGTGACACGACATTTGTATGAATGTTGCATTTTTCTATATTCCCGCATCCATTGTTATCCTGCATTCATCATTTTTTCTATAAGTCTCTTTAAAAACGAAAGACAGAGGTTTCCCTGTATGTATATCATATTTTACAGTATAGTGCTAAGTGGGGAAGCGATGGAATTAGCGCTGGAAAAAAAAGTGGGATTGGAACGGAACAAAACATGAAACAGAATAAAAAAATAATCTTTAGTTTTACACTCGAAGGTCCCGCTTTTGAAGTTACTTCTTGTATCTAAGACGGGAAAATGAAATATTCCAAGTGATAATATGACTACCACCACTGTCTCCGCGGAGCAGTTGCATAATGTAACACTTGACCCGAATTCGACGGGACCGTGGTTCGATTCCCCCCGCATTAAAAAATAATAACCGTATAACGAAACTTTTGGCTACATTGCTGTAGTTCAAAAATCAAAATAAATTTGACTGATGAGTGAATTTAACATTGTTAGTGCTATTATACATTCTGTACAGGGAATACCAGCACGAAGTACGTAACAGATTGTAACCAGTGATTCCTGAGCATATTTGGAGTAGGATAAAATACGGTCATTTTGCCACAATTTTTTTTCCTCTCACGCGTCACCACTGATGACACTGAGCACAATGCCACATGTTGCAGCGGTCGCGTCTGTAAGTACTATGCCGATGGAACGAAACGGAATGCATATCACGTGATGTCCTAGGTTTTACCCAGTGGCGACGTGTGATGAAAAAATATGTTTTTTTTTAATTGAAAAAAATGTCGTCGGACACTAATATAAAATCTGCAGTTTTTATTCAAAATGATGTCCAAGAATCTCTTTCGGAAACGTGCGGATTCACCCTAACACTTACAACGGTCTAGCTTACGAATATTTTTTGACAAATATTTATATTTCGTGCGCATTATTGGAATGACAAAGTATATATGTAAATAATGTTATTGTGCAAATTTATACTGACCTTGGGGTTACGAATCTTACAATTTCACCCTTTTTGTGATTTTGTTGTGTAAGCCACTTTGGCTCTGAGCCATTCATATAATAATAAAATCAATCATTCTTAATCCAATGCTAGGTGAAGACTTGTCTATCTGAATTCTACCTCTCTTATCGTTGATGTATACACCGTGTTCAAGGCTCACACCACGATTTTTTATGACATTTTTTTTGTGTTCGTTACAAAGCGTTCCTATAAATACGCCTTTATAATTATTATTTCCTCCCGCTCGGTAAGCAGTTCTATTTAAGATTTAAAATGTGAGGGTGACATTTTTATTTACCGAACACGTGCATTAGGTGCAGAATACATACACGGATCCATCCGTGTATTCCTGCGACGGACAGATCGGCTTGGTCCATCGGTCCGCTGTCCGTCTATCCGTCATGAGCTAATCCGTGTGTGAATGTGCGTAACGGAGCATGACGCCATTCAATGATGTATCCCCAAAATTTTTATATCTAGACTTCGGATCAAAATGTACCAAGATTTCAGAATGAGGTAAATTTCAATGTTTCCAGAATTCCCAAGAATATTTAAAAATTTCCCAAGATTGGCTTGAGAATTTTGATTACAAAACCAAAATTTTCCTAGATTTTGTGCTTTTCCCTTATCTCCATAGTTATTTTCCCTGGATCTAGGAAAAGTTCCCTAAACATACCGTCATCGTAAGGGTGCGTATAAACATGACAAAATTTTCTCTTGTCGAGCTACGAATTACGGGAAAGGAACAAAACAACCGCAAGCTGCGTTTCGCGCCGTTTGCTGTTGCTTCGTTTCTTTAACGATTATGTCCTGTTTATACATAGCATAATATTAGATGCTCGCCGCTCAATGTCCGGATGTCCGCGTGTGTGTCCGTGATCAAAAGTAAAGTTACACTGGACAATTTTGTCTTTGTCTTGCCACGCTTGTTACACAATAGTCATAATATTTTACCCCCGAGATGCGCCAAAGATGTTTCACCTCAATAACAACAGAATACATTATTCGAGCTTATAATTCCGCCAACAGGAAACACGCATTCCGCCACCGTTAGATGTGTAGCGCTTGCAAGGTTGGGTGGGGGGTGGGGGGAGGGTTTAAAGAAACCGTTAATCAGGCGGTCTGGAGGTGCTACAAATAAGCGATGCACTACACTATATAATTAATTAAAGCCTTACATGCACCTGCTGGATGCTTACACTAGATTAGGGGCTAAACTAGGGCCGGCCCGATTTTTATTTATTTATTTTAAATAGGTTAGTTATTTATATATAATCCTCAAAGACGATTTATAATTATTTTTTTGTTTTTATCACATATTTTCGTAATTTAGGTGTGACAGATCTGTATGGGGTTGTATGCCGAGCAATATGGAGTTATATAAAACGCTTTGAACTTTTGGCATAATCTGTCACTTTGATGCTTTCAATACAATCTGGAGCTTTGAACAATCCATAGCTCGTGATGAAAATGAAATTGTGATATTTGGGATGGTTTTACAACTTTTTTATAACTTCAAAATAAAATAGAAAATTGGTGTCTATAATTAAGGGAGAACCATTTACAATTTTTACCATAAAACTGTACCAAATACCTACATTATACAGGGTGTCCAGGGTTAAAGTGTGCCACCAACTTCGGGAGGTGATTTAACATGATGGTAGTAGTAAAAAAGAAAAACAACTTTTCGAAATTCCAATGTTTATTTTCGCACACAAAAATTTTTTTTATTGAAGAATATTTATTTTGCCGTGCAAAAAAATCACGCTAAAACATTTAGAATTTGGAAAAAAGTAATTTTTATTTGTTCCCCCGGACATCTTGTATAGCTTTACACAAAAAAGGTAGACATATAAATTTATGTGAATGTTTAATTATGCAGTGCGCTTTGTACTATTTTACAGTAACAATATTTCTAGATTTGTCGTTTAGGACTAACTTACATTGTCAATTTAACGGGAAAATTATTTGTTAAATAAATATTTCGATTGTAGGGAAAGATTGATTTGATCCTATTAACTAGAATATGAAAAAAGTCGATTGTGACAGTTTTACACTAGACGACAATCAAGTTTCATTTGCTGTCCCAATTCTGGCAACGGATACAGGCTAACCCCAGAAATGCCGGCCCTATCAGACCTCCAGGCCAGATCCTAAATCCCTTTTTAGCAATAGATAACGCCACCAGCAACCAACCAACTACCACCCAGCAACTACCACCCAGCAACTATCAACCATTCATACTGCCAATCGTTAAAAGGAACTCCACGTTAACATCGGCACGAACGGCCCGACCGGCGGCGCTACCCCGTAAACCGCGCAGGCTTTATGGCCTGCATTCCGGATAATAAATAGGTCCCACCGACCACTTTGTGGGATTTTTTAGATGGAATTTATGTCCAATAAACGGCAGACTGAACTTTAATAGGTTAACTTCTTGCGAAGCCTTCAATTAAAGACGAATATTAAAGTCTCAAAATCAAAGCCAAACCTAAATCACTTCAGAAATTGATATTACGTCTGAAAATCTTGTTTCAGAGCTAGCCCTAGGGGTCTAACACAGTGAAATCGATAAATTTACAATACAGGATCGATAGACGTAATTAATAATGATTTTATACCGATTTCCCGAGCACGGTTGCGATGATTAACATCCAGATTTTGTTTGTCGAATCTGGGAGAGAATCAATTGATCGCGTCTTAGATTAATTAATTAAGTCTATGGACTATACGTACGATTTCTTTCAGTTCTAAGAGCTTAGTTAGTTCACCCCCATTCATAAATACGACTGTTATTTTGAATCATATTTGGACCGTGCTCGCAAATATCGCTAACTGACAATATATGACATATTTCTTCAATATCGTATTGATAGGGTTTTATCGATCGTCCGTGCTAGACCACCCGAACGTTAAAAATAATCATTTATTTCACTTTTACACGGATGTTGTGTCTTTTTTGTTTGTTTCTTGGCCGATTTTCCCTTACAAACCACTACATTTGCATACTTGTAAATAATAAATTCCTTTACGAGTATTTTAAATATAAATTAACTTAGATTGTCATTGTTAATTGATGTCAATTTTTTGAAAGTAATATTTTTAAATTAACCAAGATATTACTTAAGGTTTTCAGTTTTTGCAAGAAATATTCAGTATAAGTCAATTATTATATGAGATCGGCCAGATAAAAATAAAACTCTATTTCGTATGTTATAACAATTGCTCTGTCTTTGTCTCGAAAAAAACAATGCTTATATAAATGCTTACTCGTATAGGGGTGAAAATCTCACCAAAAATCAAAAAACTTTTTGTTTGTCTTTTGTAAGCAGTCTTTAAACGGTCTCCGTGGTCGATGGGTAAGGCTCTCGACTAAAATTCGCTGGTTAAAATCCCGGGGTGCGCAAGTAAATATTTTTTAACGAATTTGCGTTTAAAAATCATTAAAATAAATAGTATATTTGCTGCACGTTCCAGAATGACTTCAGCCTCACATATCCCAATTGGTGATCCCGTAGTCGCACTGGCTGCAGACGGTTGTAAGCAGTTGGGACTCTTGTACGGTATTCACATAAAAAACGCGGCGTGATGAAATTTGCTCAAACATTTAATTTAGCCGTCCAAAATATAAGACCAGGCTACACGCGTTTATTTGTCCCACATTCGATCCTATTAAAAAGAAAAAAACGTTTTCTTTGAAAATTTGTTGAAACTCGGAGAAAGCCAAAAAAATAATCATAAGCACGTAGTATCCAGGCCTTATGCATTGATCCTGAAAAAATTTCAAAATAAATACATGTTATAATTTTTCCTGCCCAACGATGTGATAAATCTTTTTCCGAATGATTAATTTTATTCGGTATTCGAAATATGCCAGTGTGTTTTGCTTACGCTCTCAATATGTATTAAAAAAATAAGCCCGATAAGACCGGATAATAAGGAAAAAGATATAAAACATTCCTAAGAAAGTACTGGGTTTTCATTTACAGTCTGTCGCAAAAATTACGAGTTGGTTGGCGTGGGAATACTTCATGTTTTAGTCACGAATACTATCGGTGTACGAACTGTATACATTAGAGGGAAATGAAATAACCTATGCTTGTTCGACAGTAATGGAGTTTATATATCAAAAGATGCGATATTTCTTCAGTAACAAGCACAGACATATGAATATAGTCTATGGTAACAAGTGTATAAAATTGGAAAAACGTGATTTTTATTTTAGAGCTGTGTATTAATGGCTTAATTTTTTTATAATATATTTTTATACATTAGTTCAAAGTTAGTGAAATAAATGAAGAATAAACAAAAACGAAAACCTGTTATGCAGTGACCTCTTTAAAATATGCACTACTAAAATGTTTATAATATAAACATCAGCTAACATAGTATAAGAGTTACCGATGGTGTGTAATCTATTTATAACAGATTGGTAGACTGAAGCCGTAGTATAATAGTCACAATAATACATACTATACTTGATCTAATGGTAGGAACATGAAAGTGAATCCATATAAAGAGAACATTAATATACCAGGGCTATCCAACTGATTATTTACAATTTAGTATAAATTTATAAGATCCAAAACTTCTTCTCTCACTTAACTACAAAAATGAATATAATATTAGAGTGTTATTAAATGTCACGTATTCGAAGAATTTTAACCATATATTTCTGAAATCGTTAGCATATTTGGAGTAAAAATTGTACACGTCATTTTGCTGTCAGATGTATTTTTTATGAAAATATGATTCTATCACACGTCGCCACTGATCACACTGTTACACGCGCCAAGAGATCGCGTGATACGTACTCTATCTCCTCTGTTACCGTGATGTTGGAAAGAGACAGAGTGGGTATTACGTGACCCTATAGGCTTTACACAACTATGCAGTTGCGAGGTGTGATGGAAAAATATATATTTTTTTTTTAATTGGTAAAAAATATCAAACAGCAAATATTTTTTTTACTCCAAATATGTGCAAGAATTATGCAAATATAATCAGGTTAAAATCCTTCAGTTATATGCTGTTACACCTTCTATAATATAAAATATTATTCGTTGATCGCTAAAATTAAATATATAAAATATTTCCATGTTATATTGTTAGTAGCGCAGACCTGGGAAAAATCACGAATAATTATAATATTAGGATTTGTGAAGCTGTTTTTAAAAAGTACATTTACAGAAGAAGAAATTTACCTATCAAATGTAAGAAAACTTGAAAAATTTCGACCAATATCCAATGACATTATAAAAATAAAAGACACGTCATATTCTTAGTAATCGAACAAAAATGTAGTACGGCTTATGAAAAGGACAGCCATTCAAATCGTATGTATATGAACGGGACGCTAAAGTATGTCAACTGGACTTAGTTTGGTGAACCCACGCGTGTTGTCTTAGTAAAGTATCTTCACTCTATCAATTCATCTGAGCATCAGTCAAACGTCAAGCACTTTGGATAAATAATTATTATCATAACATTATTTTGGTGCCTACTGTATCGTTTGTCTGATTTGATAAGTAGTTCCATGTTTGAAAATTAAAAATTTATTGAACTCGAATAATGTTACGCACTACGCAGTCATATTTCACATTACTTACTTATCAATAAACAAACGACCGAAATTGGTATGTTTAATACCCCATTGCCGAAATACAAGTTTGGACGGTTTTTAATAGCTGTAGTGCTTGTTTTTTTTACCAGATTTGAATGGCAAGGTACTTTCCAACCTTTTTTTATCATCTCCCCTTCCCGATTTACTACATTCTCACAAAGCGTACTAAATTGGAGACGCCATAGTCCTACGCCGGGCACTTGGGATTCGGTAGGGTGGGGTGCGGTAATCATATAAAGAAAGGTTCGGTTAGGTTACTTCACCCTAATGCCTATCCAGCATCAGGTGCACCAATTTATAACTTCCATGGAATTGAAGGAGCACAATTACGGTAGATGTAGGTACATGCTTATATTCATGTTCGACGATTTGGCTAGATCGAACAAGTTGGCTTGAAAGCATGCTCGTCGTTGCGTCCACACGCTCGAGCAGCTCGACACAAGTAGCTCAATCAAAGGTATGTACACACGTTGTCAAGCTATTTATATAGTCAAGCTATGTACACGCGTATATTCATGCTCGTCATTGCATCCACACGCTCGAGCAAGACGCTATAGATATACCACCAAGACGCTCAGTCAAATTGTAAATTTCTGTCGAACATCGAGCAAGAATTACGGCCCTTGAATCTTATTTGCATCGACCCGTCCGCTCGATATAGAACAAAAAAGCATCACACACTTTGAGACATGTTCGAATATACTGCTATAGATATATACTGAGATGAAATATACCTAACATATCCCACTTTTGCAATCACCATATTATTTTTTACGTTCATTTGATAGTAAAAATTGAATGAACTTTCCTTTGTATGCTTTCTATAACATGAAAATTTACTTCATTGTTATCCGAAATTTCAACAGCCCTATTATCCGAGTCAGAAACGATATCATCCAATGGAATACAGAAGCCGCATTTCAACTACTCGTAATTGGATTGACGTTTCAAACAATCAAAACGTTTTTGCTGGAAAAAATAATACATCCGCCACCAATTTCAACGCTGTTACCGTGATCGACATTCTCAAATAACTTTTCTTGCCTGTACATTTATCAAACGGATGAAGTCTCTTCTTTTCATGTAAACTTGTTAAATGGCAAAAGTCCTTAAATTAATTCGTCATGGCCAACTTCCGAAGTATTTTTCTGACAAAAGTCTTGTTAAATTACTGCCATTCTGCTTAACAACTTTTTTTTGTGTGGGAATTCATTTCATCTTGAGCTTGCGACTTTTTGTTACTCAACTTTCTCCCCAACAAAATAATTACATACCTATATCAGAGATTCATAACTTTTCCCGTTTTGACATATTTTTTTCTGAAAACTGAGGATCGTTTGCGGATGAGATTACATTTTCGTTTGCTCTATTCCTTTGCTTCATTCGTATTTTTGTAAAAAAAGATAACTTATCATTTCTTATTCGGCAGATGAGTAAATTCGCACAATTATATTTGTGACGTTTGAAAACAAGAAGCGATAAAAAATCATAATGTGATTAATGGTTAAGAAATAATATATATATATTAAAAAATATCCCTTAATACGCGGCTGCAGCGTTGGTATTGCTATATAAGGAAGAGAGCCGTATATTGCTCGGGTTAAAATCGTTGATTTTAGTAATATTCATGCCAAATATTTTTAGAGTGGCATCACTTTGCTCCAAACCTCAAAAAGTAGTCATTTTCGCATTTTGCGTTTTGTCGCTAACTTCACGTTCCTTAAGATGACATTTGTAATATTTACTTTTCAAGGGAGAGACATGGGATGAGATAAAATCAACATCATAAAATCAACATACAGGTCTAGTAAGAGTGTCAAAGTGGGTAGAATGCAACCTCTTGACATTAAATGCAAAAAAAACTTTTCAATAATTTCTATAAATAAAAGAGATAAGCCTGACAGTAATATGGAAATAAAAATCCATGTAAATAACACCCAGGAGCACAAATATCACATACATGCCCATGCAAGGACCTTGAAAATGTGGAATTAGTCAAATATCTAGGAATTTTAATAGATAACTCTTTACACATTACCTTTGTACTCATTTTGTGCGTTAAATATATTTTTTAATTTGAATTTGAATTTTAATACGGCCAAAAGAATACGCAAACCAATATTCTTCCTGAAAGATGTACGCAACATTGTTGAATAGAAAACAATTAAAATTGTGTACTATAAGCTGTGTCATTCAATTATTAGGTATGGAATATTAAGCAGGGGTGGTGCAGTGAAAACCATTCTAGATATGTTAGCTAAGACACAAAAGGCTGTACCAAGAGTAATGGGTAAAAACCTTACATCCATCAAAAGCCTTATTCAAGGAACTAAAATAATTAGATGTTAGGCAGATGTACATGCACTCATAATGTACTATGCGAACAAATCCAAGCTTCATAATCTTATAGATCACAGTTACACGACAAGACAAGACAAGAACAGAACAAAGAGTGATAGCACCAAAAATGAATTTGGACAACATTTTCATACATTCTCCTAGCTCCTAAGGTGTATAATAGATTCAAACAGCAATTCAGAAAGCATAAAACAGACCCTCGTAAAAAAATAATTTCGGTATGGCTGATAGAAAGTGGCAAAACGGAATCGGAAAGCTTCCTGAATTAAATCATTGTCTGACTGAATTTAGAACTGGACAGGTTAGGACTGAACTTAATGACTGCACTGGACAGGATTGGACTCGAGGACTGGACTGGACAGGACTGGACTTGAGGACTGGAGAAGTAGATTTTAGACTCTGCTGCCATCCAGCATGATGTCTCCGGATTTGTCTACCATCACCGAGGCACACAAATCGGTTATATAAAAAAATATTATTTTTGCTTTTAATTTTTATTGGTTTTAAATTATTTTTATTAGTTTTATGACATGTATGTATATTATTGCATATGTTATATCTTCTTCTTTGTATTACGTTACCACTATGATAGGGCATTTGCCTAGTTTGGAGTATAAAACAAAATCTAATTTCCAAATTATTCATTGACCCGGTCTGTATTTATTTGTACCGAAATTCGGTCAATTTGATTATGTGTCCAGTGTTTGCTAAATCGATTAAAAATATCACCCCCGATATTGCTGCAAATGGGTATTACTGCTTTTTTACATTTTCACTACGCGACAGACCAATATTAATTAAACTTCGCGAAAAAACGGCTACAAATTCATGCATTTTACATATTGTTGACTCCATACTAAGGGGTCGGCGAGATAAATTTAAAATTTATTAATACATAGATAATGAGTAATATATATTTATTTTTTTGTGACCTACATAAATGATGGGCAGGAAGAATGGTTAACCATTGGAGATATTTCATTATTCGGTTGCTTCCAAGAGCAATCAAGAGGGCTTGACGCTCTCCCAGCACGTTGTTCACGAAACACTGGCTTTGTCTATCTAAGTGCCTAGTCAAGATGACTTGAAACAATAATGAATTCTATAGGGCTAAAAATATTCATAAAATAATCAGAATATCTTACTTTATTCTTGGAGTGATTTATTTTGACAAACAATTTAAATTTAAAATCGTATGATGTAGTGCTTTGCTTACACGGGAATATTCTTTACTATGTAACTATATGATATGTTATATTCTGTAGAGTCAAAATTTCGTTTTTAGAATCCTTCGTGTCTATTTTTTTTAAAATTACTAATGGTATTACTAAATAACCATGTCCTGATTTAGCCATTGTTATTTTGAAATAGAAGTTTAATTTAATTTAGTTAAAATGTTGTTATCTCGAGAGAAATTAAAGATCAACAACCAAGTTTGGTATACTTCAAAGGCAAAAAGTATTTAGTCAGAATTGACTTTTTCTTCCCTTTTATAACAATAAATAATGCAAATCAACTTTCGCAGAAGCTGATATTTCTTACTCTCCAATGATAATTATTTATACTGGATAGACCACTTTGTACTGGATGGTGGTCTGATGTCTACGAATGAATAAGCCCTATAACGTTCTTGGCGACCGTAATAATTGCGCTACAAATATGATTAAATTGGTGTTGAAGTTGGTGAAGGTTCGTGTTGGTGCTGAAATGACATATTATTTTTCGGGAATGTGGTTACATTTACTAAATGCGACTCAGACTAATTTTCTTCGCTGATCTACCCTCAATAAAAAAATCTATGTTTTCATTTCACATGGGCGTTAACCCAATAAAAATCAGTCTAAAATAATCAATATTTTTGTCTTAACTGGGAAATAATATTTGATAAATAAAATTGGCGAATCTCAAAGAGAAATTTGGAAGAGAAAAATCTAAAAGAGATTCGGAAGTATCTAGGAATTGAACCCAGGATCTCAGCCTTGTCGGAGATTTGCTCTACCACTGAGCTAATTCGACTCAATCCCATTTGATCATGTTTACCAGTTCTTTCCAAAATTATTTCCAATTTGCCTCAAATATTTGTACTGGAATCCATTAATAAAATCTTAAATCTTTAGCTTTGCCGCTATCATAAAAATCGGTTTAACTTTAAAAATTATTTCTTATTTTTTATTATGTAAACGAAATAAAAGTGAAGGTACAGTTCACTTACAAATTCCCCAAACAAAACGAATTTGTTTTCGAAATATCGAGTTCTCTCAATTTTTCTATGATTGGAGTAAAAAGGTATTTTTTTACATGTAGCAAACACTTTGTGGATATACATAATTACAATAATTAGAATACAATAAGTTTGTTTTCTGATCGCTTGCATTTTTAATTGGAAACATAAATTATTTTTCCAATAATTTTAATACAAGTACGATAATTTATTTAATTATGTATCGTATTAAAGTTAAATGGCATAAATTTTCATCGAACAAATGAAAATATATACAATAAAGTGTTATTAATATAAAGTTATTTCATTCTAATTTCATATAATTATATTTTACACTATAGGAAACCAATACTTAGGTGATGTCGATATATTTAATATTAACTTTGCGAATTTTGTGGATTACGTAAAAGACTTATTTCAACACTATTCCTAAATGGTTATATTTTTGTAAACCAGTCAAATCGCTGTATTTTTTAATTTATCTTCTTGTTATTTTTATTTTTTTTCTTTCATATATTATTTTTTAATGTAATTTTATTATTTCTTTCTTAGGTTTCAAAACTGTCATTAACATTGAACCACCTACACGTGAACGCCTTCTGGCGTTAAATATATAAATAAATAAATATTATAAAAAAATAGTAAAAACGTGGTTAGCGTTTTTGACAAAAATTTTCACGTTTGATGTTAGAATTTTATTGTTTAGAAATAGTAATGTTTATTTTAAATGCATTCACCGGAAAGAAAATTTTATCTAGTTTTTAAAACAGTATTTGATTTTATCGAGAATTAAACAAAAGATATAGCGTATTTAAAATACACAGAAAACATTGCAAACTGAACAAACGTGATGAAAGTACTGAAGGGTTGAGTTATTATAGAAAAAAATAAACGTAATATACACCCCCTCAAGGGATGACGATAAAAGTTGACGTCTCAGAGTCCTTAAGTCTAGTAGTAAATTAAATTAACCTATACACGGGTTCTTCATATGCACATACCTAATAAAACTTTTGATCTCTAGTAATTATTTCCCCTTTCGTTTTACGAGTTGCTGCAGGTGAACATGTTTGATGGCTTTTCTAGAACCACGAGCTGAGTTTCTGCATCAAGATGCATTTATTTTAGCCATCGTAAAGTTAATGTAATCAATTGAAAAAGTTTCGTGATGCTAACTAAACAGGGTGCTTGGTTAGTGGATTGAGTTTTCAGAACGAGGAATTTTACGAATACTTCAATCTACCTACTACGCAATGTTCTGGATTACCAATAGTGTTAAAATTAGCTACTGCTGCCCTTTTTAGTCTTAAGGCGATGCACTACGTCGTGTAATACTTTGAATCGAGTTACTATCAATAACACACCTTACGTAAATGGCGATAAGGCTTAAATTCCCGCTTCACACCATCCACCTGTTTTGATTTATGCAAGAAAAAAATATGGCCAAAAAGTGCCGTTTATTTTATTTTGTGGATGTTCAGGCACAAATATTTAAAAGTTTTTCGATGATTTTAAAAATAACTTAATTTTCCACATTATACGATAAAACCATAATCGAAAATGGGTTCGTAAGTAGGAGATTTTGAACTTTAAAGCAGTTTTCATAGGCCTATATATTATTTTTTTCTGGGCTTATAAAAGACTTATCAAAAAAATACTCGACCATTTCAAAGGCCAGGATGTATTCTACTCGCAGTATTTAATTAAAGCATCTGAAATATTTCTAGGCGACCAAATTTTCAAACCAAAAACACATGATTTTAAATTAGTACGTAGTGCATCGCCTTAAGCTTTTTAGGTTTTACTAAATCAGGTAATTTTATGTTTTAAACTTGACTAAATCAGGTTATTTTTCAGTTCACACGGTAAAATTCTGTCAAGGCTTACAAGGTAAGATAATTCGGTTTTTATTTAAAAATAAAATAAAGTCATCTTTTTTAATAAAATAAGTATGATTGTTAAAATCTTTTCCGTTACCAACCGTCGAGCAAGCAGTCCTTACGACTACCTAGGAGGCGCCGGGCCTTTTTAAGTGTAGATATCTGAAAGTACATGTGATTGTTTCATTGTAAAATAATACTCATTAAAGTTCAAAGGTGTGTTTTTTTCAAAGACTTCGAAACTAAATATATATAGAGATACAAGATACATCAGATCACTTTTGAATAAGTACATGTTATTTTTAAATGAAGAAACAACTTACAAACCAACATAGATAATGTAATGATGATGATATAAATATGAAGTTCCAAATGCCCACGCCGGCTGACACTATATTCCTAATAACCATAGACATATGAATATTAGTAGACCTGCCCTAAGTGATTAAAAGCGTATTATCCCCACTCCCCATACCGGTTCCATTGGAGCCGGCTGTGCTCGCGTATGGCCTCAAGTGAAATTTGAAAACGTAACGTCATCATTCTTGTGCGAACTATGGTCGAGGCATCATCGGTTCATTTTACGAAATAACACGGCAAAATGTTGACTTGTACTATGAAAACTTGTAAAAATAGATGTGAAAAAGAGAATAAACCCAATTGTCGTATGGGGTAACAAAAACAAAAATATTTACCTTACTATTATTCAGTATATTGTTTATATATATTTTAATATTGTTAATTCTGTAAACATAACTTTTTTCTCTGATTCTTCCATGAGCCATACCACGAATTTCGACAAACTAACACATTCTCAAAATAGTGTACTCTCCTTCTTCTTAGTATTATTATTATTTAAATCGATTGTTTTTTGTTTTTGTTTTATGAATCACACCACCACCAGAATACCCTACATGAGATATAATGTATTTTTCTTTAATCTATCAAGCTCATCCATTTTTAACACAATTAGTGAGTTTATATTATGTAATCCCATTCTTACAGAAAAACTATATCTAACCAATATAAAACATATTATCATCCAGCTTACTTATGTTGTAATTAGTATATATAACATCACTAGTGCTCTAATTATCACCAACAATTTATTTTTTTTTGTAACTTTTAACAAAAAGAAATTGAAGTATATTTACTTTAAATATTTCCATCAATATACTAAATATTCTAATTATTGCTCTCCTAGCTCTATCATAAAAACAACTAAAATATGTATTAAATATCTTATCTTACAGCTAAACCATTCTGAAACACACACAATTACTACCATCCTTATTCCAATCTCAAGTCTTTTAATATCTTTTGAGAATCAAGTATATAATCTAATTATCACTACTTTCCTGGCAACTTTTTATATGAGTCATAGCAATAATAATTATATGTGTACTCAATATAAATTCTTACACTCCGAACTAGATTCCTCTGTTTCTATCATAATAACCTTAAAAAATGTCTTATTTCATATTGTATTGCTCAATATTATCACCATACAAAAAAATAAGAAAACAATTTTTGTCATAAAAAATGAGTGATATTAATATACAAATCGAAAACCATGGTAACATAATAACCTCTGAAACTAATTTTGCATCAAATTGTATAGATATATTAAAGCCATATACACGATTAAAATTACTTTCTACAAACATTCGCAGCATAGATAAAAACTTTAATAATCTACTTATAACGCTTGCCGGTTTGAATAATATGTTTGACATAATAATTTTAACTGAATGTTGGATCAAATCAAATTACACTCACAAACAAATTGCAGGATTTACAGTTTCCAATACACTAAATAACAAAACACAGTCAGATGGAGTAATCGTCTATGTTAAAACCGAGTTAGACCCGACTATATCTGAACTATCCATCGAAAATGCCAACTGCCTTAAAATTAAAATAAACCAAACCACCATTCTTGCACTATACAGGTCACCTAAACAACAAAATATTTCAAACTTCCTAAAATCTTTAGACGTGGCCTTATTGAACTGTACATCAAATGAAGAACTAATGGTAATCGGTGACATTAACATAGACTTACTCAAGCCCATGTCAATACAGACACTCGATTATATAAACCTGATGACTCAGCACGGGCTTGTTTCTCACATTAATGCCCCAACTAGAGTAACCGACATGACTAAATCATGTATTGACCACATATTCCTAAGAACAAAAAAAAATGCGAAAGGAATTGTATATCAATCAACCATAACTGACCACTTCTCAATAGTAATTGGCCTCATGAATAAAAAATCCATTTCCATTTCCTCATGTGAAAATATAATAAAGACTAAGATCAATTTCGAGGAACTCACCTCCAAAATTAAATTGGAAAATTGGCTCTCTACCCTTAATTCGTCAGATGTAAATGTTGCATTTAATACATTTTCTGAAATACTATTGAAACATATTGAGGCTGTTACAGTTGAATCCCCTTTGAATAACTTAAATAATAAAAAACTGAAACCATGGATCACAGATGGCCTAATTTTTTGTATTAAAAAACGGGACAAGCTCCACAAAAATTTACTTAAAAATCCAGATACACAAGCTCAAATATTTTATAAAAAATACAGAAACATATGTAACAATCTCATTAAAATCACTAAAGAAAACTATTATAAACAAAAATTGTTCAGAGCCGGCAATAACAATAAAAAAATTTGGCAAATTATTAAAGAAATATCTGACACTAACCAATCAATACCACCAATCAATAAATTAAATATCAACGGACTAGACACCTCCCTAAAAGACGACCCTGACACTGTGACCAATCATATAAATGAATATTTTTGTAATATCGGAAAAAATTTAGCATCACAAATATTAAATAAGACATCAACCGATGAAAATTCTCTTGCCGACAAAATCAAAAACTCTGCTTGTGAAACAAATAATTTACTCACACTTAACCCCACCAACTCTACTGAAATTACGCAAACTATCAAACAATTAAAGCCCTCCCATTCATGTAATCATGACAAAATATCCTCAAACATACTCAAAATTATTGAACCTTTTATACATCAACCACTAGTACATATCATTAACCTCAGTCTCAATAAAGGCGTATTTCCGAATAAACTCAAACTTGCTCTGGTTCAACCAATTTTTAAGGCTGGAACTCCAACTGATATTTCAAACTATAGACCTATCTCCATTTTATCATCACTGTCCAAAATTATAGAAAAAATTGTAAAAAAAAGACTTACCGACCATCTTACAAAATACAACATTCTCTCGCCAAACCAGCATGGGTTCAGAGAAGGGCTAAGCACAGACTCAGCTATTCTAGAATTAACATCACACATAACACAAGCCCTAGATAAAGGTGATAAATGTCTGGCAATATTTCTGGACTTGGCTAAGGCATTTGACACAGTCTCTCGTCCAATCCTTCTAGCTAAACTACAGAAAATCGGAATAAAGAATAAGGCACTTGAATGGTTCAAATCATACCTGACAGACAGAAAGCAATGTATTAAGCTACCATCACAAAAATCGTCTCAACCTACCAGAATTAATTTTGGTGTACCACAGGGCAGCGTACTCGGTCCTATACTTTTTCTCATATACATTAATGACTTATGTAGATTACAAATTGATGGCAATATAATCACTTTTGCCGATGATACTGCCTTAGTAATAAAAAGTAAAACATGGGAAGAAACTTTTCATAGAGCAGAACTAATCTTGAAAATTACTAAACAATGGCTGGATAATAATTTACTCACATTAAATATAAGTAAAACAAAATACCTAACATTTAGTACAAATAATCCAAATCAACCCTCAATAAATCATGTACTAAAAATACATTCCTGTAGGGATATATCTAGCTGTCTATGCAACGCACTGGAACGAGTAGATTCAATTAGATACTTGGGCGTAATAATCGACAATAAACTTCGATGGGAAGATCATGTAATTAATGCCACGAGCCGTATAAGGAAACTGGCATATATTTTTAGAGCATTGCGAAATATACTAAACAAAAACACACTAAAAACAGTATACTTTTCCCTGTGTCAATCAATTTTATCGTACGGTATAATTGTCTGGGGAGGATGCTCTAAAACTGTACTAGATCCACTAATAAAAGCCCAAAAATTGATAATACGGACTATCTACAAAGCACATTATATACAACCCACGAAGGACTTATTTAAAGACTTTAAAGTTCTTAATATAAAATCCTTATATGTAAAAAATGTTACCTCTTATTTTAAATTCAAATTTACAAAAAAATATATATCCGATTCAAATTATAACACAAGATACTCGAACCAATACAACTATATTATTCCGGCAACAAAAACTTCAATGGCACAGTCCCAGTTTAACTTTCTTGCCCCTAAAATATTTAACAATTTATCAATTGAAATAAAGTCAATAACCAAATATCTCACTTTCAAAAAGGCGCTTGATGACTTTTTGATTAATGATTGTGACAGTGTTAATCACTTGTTTCTCATTCTCAGATAGTGAATAAACAACTATGTACAAGTAGGCATGTGTATGTGTGTGTATGTATGTATGCATACATATATATATATATGTGTATGTATGTATGTATACATTTATATATATTTGTATATCTTTGTATGAATATGTATGCATCTATAAATATGAATAAGTGTGTGTGTGGATGTATGCGTGTACACGCGTATTTACGCGCTCATTCATGCATGCACACTTACACAACCAGAATAGAGAGTTATGTATTTGATCTTTTCCTGCATAATAGCATGTCTTAGACTTCTAATTTTTTTTTGTTGTTTTTTTGTTTTTCTTTTATTTTTATTTCTTCTTCATTCTTTTTATTTTTCTTTTTTTCTTTTTGTCTTCTGCTTTCTACTTTAAAATTTTTTATATTTTCTATTTCCATTATAATTCATTCTAATATAATCTTTCATACTTTAAACATGTATAAATATTTAATTCATATGTTAACACTAGACCTCACATACTAACTATATACCATTGGTCGCCACGAGACAGGCAGTCGCCTAGTGTGGTGATTTAATGTATCACATGTAAGAAAATGTATTATTGTATTATCATGTATTCTATAAATAAAAAATAAATAAAAAAACATTCCATATATAAGCATTATTTTACTTTATTTTAAGCATATTCACATCGTATAATATGAATCAGTTGTTACTATCACATCGAGAAACGTCTGGACGCGAAACACAAAGCTGGTTGGTTGCTGGGAAGTAAATTATGAACATTTATAAAAGTGTCTTAACTAAATACTTAAACGAAATATTCGACTCTGAAAATAGAACCGAATTTTTTTGCCGAATTTGGACTTCGCAAATTTGTTCATAACGTGGCGAGTAATTTGCGCTCCCATGTAAAAATGTCTATTCATTCAAAAGCAGATTTTACTTTTAAGAAGTAAATGGTGATATTATAATGCGAGATGCCTATTTACTGTCAGATTGATTTATTGACGAATCACAGTCAGCTTCACTCCCTTCGTTCTTCAACAGTTGATTTTACCCCTCGCCATTATTTTCTCGTCTATTAATTCCTATGTCTGTGCTAATAACTTAATCGCCATACTGGGACGCATGCGCGTTCCAGCAAACCAGCTGGTGCGGTTTGAAATCCTCTTCATTCTGTTTCGAGTGCCTTGAGCCGTAGAACGTATCTCCTACATATTAATCTGCAGCATTTCCGAAACCGTTCTGATAAAATCGACCCTTGAATTTAACCCTTAAATGCATGATTTATTAAATTTTATGGAAAAAAAATATTTTGTAGATATTTACATGCATATGCAAGGAAATATAAAGAATTTATTTTATTTTTAATTATTTAATGATATTTGATTAAAAAAAATTGTTGCAAATTTACAACACCATGTATTTAATAAAAAATAATATGAACAATTTACGTATGAAAAAAAAATAAAAAACCTAAAAAAAAATCTCAAAACTAATAAGTGTACCGGAAAAATACGAGTTATTACATATAAGTATTGTATTATTGTATCTAATTACCTAAGAAAATCAAAATAATAACAGCAAAACCAAACTGTAATTCTAACCTCCAACCAATTTTCGAGAATCTTCACTTTGTTGAAGAAAGAGTGACATTTGACATTCGCGAAAGAAAAAAAAGGTGATGCCACTCGATAAAATATATTACCATGAACTTGATAATTCTAAAACGGCATGCATTAAGTATACACCAAAGAGTTAAAGGTGGTTTGAACGGTATGTTGCAGTTTTACAACAGTATGCATTTAAGGGTTAAGAAGATAGAAGTAAGCATTTAATACTTAAGCCCACACGCAAAACTATGTGGTTTCCCCAGCTACTTATATTCGGTGACATGATTTTTTTCTCTTCAATGTTATAAAAAAATGTAGTATAATGAAAACACAATAAAATATAAATGAGTTAGCGGAGTCTAGCGAACTCCCTGTACAAAAGCAACATCAATTAACTAAGCGAAAGTTGAAAGCCTTGTCGGGCAACATTAACATTAGCATGACATCGCTTCTGAAGAGCGCGCCAGACAAGTTGGGGATTTTATTCTGTATTTAGATTTGACCGAAGTAACAAATGCCACCGTCAGAGAAACAGTACAGCAGTGAAATAATACGAACATAGTTGAAGGATCTGTCAATATTGCGAAGATTCAAAAATTTTTATAAGTTTTTAACCAAAAACTCATCATTGTTAATGAATATTTAACATTATTCGTCAATTAGTAACAATATTGTGGATGAATATTTAATATTGTAGATAAATTAGTGTCGATATTGTGGATGAAAATTCAATAACTATTGATCAATTAGTAGCAATATTATTGATGAATATTCAATAAATATTGATCAATTAGTATATTGTTGATGAATATTCAAAAACTATTAATTTATTTATTTTATTATTATTTATTATATAAGTACATTTTTGTTTATTTGTTACAATACATGATCAAATATTTCAAGACCCCTCTTCCATAGAAGCATTAGCTTGTGGCTGGAAGAGGAGTGTACATTGTTTTATTACAATAAGTAAGTAATTAAAAATAAAATGATTTTAAACTTATTTCTATTGATCAATTAATATTAATATTGTTGATGAATATTCAATAACCATTAATCAATTAGCAGAAATATTGTGGATGCATTTTCAATAATATTGTCGAGAACATTATTTTAATACGTTAATTGAATTTGTTAAAGTTAAGTGATAGAAGAATTTTTCTTAATCTTATATTTTTATATAAAATTTTACATAGCCCTGATATTTTAATGTTGATTCAACCATTATATCAAGGTTCCCTAGATAGATTACACATCATTGGTAACTCTTATGCTATGTTAGCTGATGTTTTTAATATTAACGAGGTCGCTACATAACAGGTTTTGTTTTTGTTTCTTCTTTCAATAACTTTATACTAATGTATAGTATGTTTTTTTTATATTTTTAAAATTTAATATTTGAAAAAAATATTTTTTTACATAGATAAGTATACAGGATATAAACAAGATATAAAACAATAGAAATTAAAGTAGCCTTTCCTCACCATAAAGAGACAATGCTCTTGAGTTTGATGAGGGAATTCTAGTTCAATTATATACATGTTAGTATTAAGGTAAATAAATTATTAAGAAACATAAAAATGCAAAAATTATATATTATATTTAAAAATTTTGTCTTGCTTACTTAAGTAATCTTATAATTTTTCTTTTTTTTCATATTGTACTATGACTGTCAATAACTATCATGTTCGTAAATGGCAATACTGCCGTTAATCTATCTATCTATATAAATATAAAAAAAATGTAAATGTTTGTTTGTTCAAAATTTTGAATCTCCGAAAGTTCTTCAATGATGTTGACATAATGTTGCATTCAAATACGCGAGTATTTTGATATACCTATAAAGATGTCACCTGTGACAGGTAAAAATTAGTTATTTTTTAAAAACATAGCAATCTGTTGAAAAAAGATGCTTTTTTTTAAAAAAAACAGCATCATTGTTGGACGTTAAAGCAAGACGCGATATTGTTTCTCTATCTGCACAGACAAAATGAACCACAGCAACGCGTGGAGGGGTATAACTAGATCTAAATAAATCCTTTCGATTAATTAGTAGAGAGTTTCCACTAAAATAAGCATACATGGTTGATTGCAAATACCACGTAAAAAACTTATCCTCTAAAATTAACACTGTCTAAATGCGTTTTGTCATGATATTCAAGAAGTTAAAAAGCAAAATTTTCTAAATAAATAGTGACTTAAGTAAACCTAAGCTCAACTCTGATATTCATATATTTTAACGTTATCCTCATTTTTAACCCCTTTTAAGTTTACGTGATATTGTGCTAGATTCGGGAACTGAGATGAATAACTAAATAAAATGGAGTGCGTCGGAATATAAACATAATGGACACCTGTTTTCGAAAGGGTTATGCTAATAATCCGATGTTGACTACAGAAAACAACGCGTGCAAAATAATCCTTACATGTTACATAATTAATACCATACAAAATGACTTTCCCTATTTTGTCCCTTAAAATATTTAATCCTAAAGGCTGTGACAGATTAAGCTTTAAGTACAAAGCGTTTTATATAACTCCGCATTGCTCACTATACAATCCTATGCAAAAGATTATGTGTTATAAATGTGGGCATGGCGACAATATGCACTGTGAACTTTAGCCAGGCTATATTTGAATATTATGCGACCCCTTCTCCTACCTATAATTCGGAACAATTTACGGAGCGCTGTAATTACGCGGCTGTCATCTGTCAAAGTGACAGATCCCATATAAAGAAATTATATTCGATGGCAGTTCCCCAATTGATTCGACAGCTTCTCC
Source organism: Hesperophylax consimilis (assembly GCF_061612785.1). Taxonomy (NCBI): domain Eukaryota; kingdom Metazoa; phylum Arthropoda; class Insecta; order Trichoptera; family Limnephilidae; genus Hesperophylax; species Hesperophylax consimilis. The sequence goes on along the minus strand of NC_142841.1, from coordinate 6,210,910 downwards.
TGAGTAAGATTATAGCGTAGTGTGCCACCCCAACATATAATACGGATATGCCACGTCCAAATTAAGAGCGCATAATATAGCGTAATGTGTCTAAGACTTAAAGGAAAAATAATAAATAAAAAAAGGTGATAAAGAATATGATATACTCAGTCCAGGGTTAAATAAAGGTCTCCCTTTAATAATGTTTTTAATATTTTTGTGAATACCAATCATTGGGGCAGGCAGATGTCATTAAATCATCAGTCCGTGTCATTCTTTCTTTTCTCCTTTCAAGGAGGCCTCTGGATGGTACTGCGTAACTTAAGGTTGCCTAAATGAACTCAATAAAAAAGCGATTAGTTTTATTTAACTTACCGCATTATGAAACTGAAGTTTATCCAAGATTCCCAATTTATCCGCTCACGTAAAGTCTACAGAAATGCTTCAATCTATAGATTAACTGTCTAAACTGAACTGAAAAAATTCTCATAGACTCTAATGGCTAGGAGCAACGCAATGAGCCGCTCCAAACTAGCAAATACATAATTAAGTTGTCAAGAAGGTGTTATAAGCGCATACATAAAAAAATAAAATAAATTGATGATTGTGATTATAATCTTAATATAAAATGCACAAAGCCCTCCCACAAGGGATCGGCTCTTTTGACGGCATCACTGTTTTCTACTTATTTGCGCATGAAACCTTATTTTATCAAATAAATTATATTTGAAAATATCTTTTAAAACTTACAAAAATAAAAATTGGTTTTGCTGAAGATCAAACCTTCCTTCCCAGGGGACCGGAGTTAACCGCGCTACCGACCTTGCCAGATGCTGATCGTGTAGGACCGTGACGTATTTTTTGTATTTTGACTGTTGTAATTTCGTCCGATTCCAGAAATGCGTATACGTGTGCGTGTGTGTGCATGATTCACACCATTGATAGAATGCATTGTCATTGACAACGAGTCTGCCGAGCTTCAGCTCGATCAGATGTCGGAGACTGATTTGAAGAAGATTTGCATGAGTTCATTACTGAAAACAAAAGGGGAAATAGAGATAGATATATTTTAAATTATGCTCTGCGTCAAGAAATTACGTCCGCATTTATAAAAAAGCAAAACAAATATACTATCGGTCACAAATCACCTCATACATTACTTTGACCCTTTGCCGCAAACGTGTGCAGATACAAATATTTGGTCCCTGCTCGACGCTCGCAATAAAGCATCTCAACTTTTCTAAAGCAAATAATAATAATAATAAAAGCATTATAAAAAAAAACTGGGCGATACCGTCAAAAGGGTTAATTGTTTGATAGGAAAGCTCGAATACACAGTGACAATAATTGATTTGGTACAGTTTATTTATCCTTCATTTGTTAGTCGGGATCAGTGCATTCATCTGGACGTAGTAAATGATTTTTATTTGTTTATATCAAACCGTCAGTTACTCATAGATGTTTTTTTTCTCATCTAAATTTACCGACAAGTAATTTTCCTACTGCCCCCGAGGCAGGACTTGACAAAACAGTCCGAACTCGGAGAAAAAGGTAAAGTTACCACGCTCCTTAGCTAGGGACTCGGGCCGTATTAATTATTCACAGTTAACTGGCCCGCGCGTGTCTTTCGGTAAAAGCACTCGTAATATAGCCAATCCACTATCCCCGGAGAGCCTTTTTCGTCTGAAAAGTCTGAAAGGCTTGGATTTTCTGTGAACTTAGAGAGACAGTAATAGGACTCTTTTATCGTATGAGGGACGTATTTAATTTTAGATGTAGTAAAAAACAATGCAGTTTATAAATTGTGCTAACTTACAACCCTTTACGAACAAGTTCTGCTTTATGTGATGAGTTAAAAATGACAAGTGAGTAGATATATTATGTTCTGTTATACACTCAATCAGGCCTAGTGCAGGTTTGCTGATTAAAAAACACGTTTAGAACTGTTCATTTTTCTTTTTAAATACATCTAATTGAATTTCACTTTCTTTTTCGAAATTTCTGAAATCGAATAAATTAAATCAGTTATTTTACGAATTAAATGTCAGTTCTACACGATTGGCATCAGGCAAGGTTTATAATGCGATTGATTCAGGTCTCTGGGAAGGAAGGTTTAATCTTCAGCCAAATCAATTTCATGAATATATAAATATTTTGCGCTAAAAAATTAACTTGTAATTTTAATTTGGTGTAGTTTATTTGACAGTTTCAGTACCCGTAAAATGCATCCTAAAACGCAAATAAATTGTCGAAAAGGGACTAAAATTTTCACAAGTGCTTGAAAATTTATTTCATGATTTGGTGCCAAGAACAAAGTGACAAAAACGGTTTACCAAGTAGGCCCTACTACAGAAATACAATGTGATATTATTTCAGACTCCCTTGAGAGGAATTGTTAAGAAGAGTAATAATAATAATTTTAACATCAAAGGAAGTCTCATTTCTTTGTAAAAACAACGTTTAATTTTTACAAGCTTTTCAAAATATCGTTAAAAATCACAAAACCGTAACTGTTTTTTTTTAATTCCGAACGAACATATCGTGTGGTTACTGCCATAGTTGGTAACTCACAAAAACATGTTTTGGAGTAAACTCAATTTTTCTTCATTAGACCATAAAAATATTTGGGAAATAATGTTAATGTTGATTTAAAAAAAAAATTGTGTTGTTTATTAAATAAACATGGCTTATTTTTGTAAGTGTTTTTACAGTATTTTTCTTGTCTATTCATAATAAAAAAAATTAAGTTACAAAGTTTGAAAAAAAAACATTTGCTAAAAACCTACATACCGACATAAGAGGGGACCCAAACTTATTCTAAAAATAGATTATAACACATAAAATCATCGCTAACTCAAAAAACCAAAAAATGTAGTTATCAACTTTTGGCAGTAATCTCAAGATATTTTAATGTGAACGAAATTCTTTCCAAATTATTAGGCAGTGAAAAACTTCCGCTTTGTGAACAACTAACCAACCTCATTGTATCCTTTAACTGGGGAATACTACATTGTTGACATTTTTAGATTATTAATAATTTGTTAGGGCCCCAGAATTGTGTATAACGTTTTCCCCAGTAGGATGATTAAATTATTAGTCTGAGAAGTAGCAGTTTCATTTGAGACATGATACAAATCATAACATATGTGTCTTTTGTATTTTATATAATTTTCCACTAAATTTAAGTTTGCATGAAGTAAGTTTGATATAAAACGCACTATTTTTATGTAAATATGAAAGGAACCCGACTTACGAGTATTGTTTCAAGTTCCTTCGAAGAATGAATAAAATTATAATAATAAGTGTTTTATTATATTTTTTTTGTGTAACAAGTAGATATAATGATATCCTTACTGGGATCTCCCGTGCTGAGGATTTCATTTACATATTATGTATAATTTAATTAAAAGAAAATTAATATTACATCAATGTTACAAATAAATTTAATTATGAACAAATATTGATATGTAGGTTTGTATTATCTTCTTAGTTATAGATAAAAGGCAATGTTTGTATGTGTGTATCCAATATCTTTAAAAAAACTACTAGATTTTCTGAAAATTTCAAATTTTTTTCTTATTAGTACTAGAAGTGTTTGGAGAGTGGTCTGAATAGTATCTAGAAGATGCAGGGGACGCCGAAAATTTTACTACAAACCATTCCTAACCCCGAGCAACACCGGATACACGGTTTGTAAAAAAATAAATTTCAGGATGGGCGAACACTGTTCCCAGTTTTAAATAAAAGTGTTTAAGTGGGGAAGTAAAGTTAAAAGCAGCGATATGAGATTTAAATAAAAACGAAGTAATTCATTAATGTTTCGATTTTATAATCGCTTGGACACTGACGATAAGATGTTCGATTATATTTATAATTATATATATATAACAATTTTTATAATAGATTTCTCGATTAAGCCCAACACTAACCTCACTCTGGTAGCTCAATGTAAATAATATAAAATACCTATAATATGAAGTAAAAACTGAGTCATTATAAATATTCTTTAAGGGTTACAATTGGAATCTCCCGACTTCATAATACGACATGATTTTAATAATATAATCGCTCGCCATATATTCGTGATTTTCAGTATTGATTCGCAATACAAGTCCATCAAATGACGACTGAATATTCGTCCTCATTATCCCTCATGTGTGGAATTCGATATTTGATCCAGAATACAAATTTTCGATTATTTGACGCATAGGTTGAAGGTACACAGTATTGCCTCAATTATTCGAGCTTGCAATTTAATCTGGAAAATCAAATCAGTTTTGCTTATTATTGTTGAGTTGTATTCGGGTCACTATATATGAACCAAACAATGAAAATATAAGGTTTCCCACAGGGTTAACTCCGCGTGTGGATTATTAGAATAATAATTGTATCCGGTTTATTGTTTAAAGAAACAATTATTACCTTTTGCTTGTACCGGTAAATTGCGTTAGCTTGCGTTGCGTTAGCACATAAATATTATTGGTATCACTAAAATCTTTCTATTTTGCCGACAATTCATGGTGAAATTTCACAATAATTATATTTTGAAACATTTTTTAATTACTTTATTTTAGACCGTTACCGGTTCCAGCCTATCATGGCCATTTTCAAGCTGGTATAATTATTTCTTATTGGAGATTCACACAACATTTGGTGGAGGGGGAGTTGATACAGTTAACAGGGTGGTAATCAAAGTTTTTTGTTTTTTATAATTTTTTTTTTTTTTTTTTTAACTTCCGATTTAGTTGTCCGGGTTAAATCTTCCCCAAAGGAAAAACTTAACCCTTCCACTCACTTTTCCACAAATGATCATATAGTCAATCAACATTATGTAAGTGCATTATATAAGCAAAATAAATACAAAACAATACAAGAACAACACGTCAACTCACCAGAGATCAAATGGGAAAATAATTCACCGACTCCAGATATTTTCATATCAGAGGGTTCGGCTCGGTAGAACTTCTAACAGGGCCTATAAATCCTACTGATCCCTCAACATAAATATTTAAAAAATCTTTTGTTATCCTACATGTATTCAAAATGACCGACTTTTGCATCTTTATATATATTTTTTTAATAGATCTAATACGCCTAAATTTTTAATTAGAGAGCTAGGTATAGTGGCAGTAGCCGAAATAACGAATGGTAATATTTTTATAGTCTGAGAATGCCAAATTCTTTTTATTTCATTTTCTAAATCTGTGTATTTTCTTATTTTTTCACTAACAGATTTTTGAATATTACAGGAATTTGGAATAGCGACATCAATGATATAAGTTATTTTTTTAATTTTGTCATGTAAAACTATATCGGGTCTATTATGACTAATCGCTCGGTCTGTTAGTATAGTTTTATCATAATATATTTTATAAAATTCGTTTTCTAAAAATGAATTTGGTTCGTATTCATAATATGGTACTACATTACGGCAGTCAATCAAGTTATGTTTAATTACCAAATTTTGGTGAATTATTTTTAATTTTTACATTTTTACATCTTTATTAGTAGTTAAGTTTACATTGGTGATGTGCTGTGCATGTCTTACTAGGAAGTCCTGTGTTGAGAGCAGGTGTAGTTTATTACATAAGCGGTTTACAAGAAAAATAAAAATTAAATCACAATATAAAATTTAAAATAAAAGACAAGCAACATCTCACCCTACACATATAGATTTCAATAAATTTTTGATCTGTCTTGGCAGATAATCTAAAACTTGGTATTTAATTTATGTTAAAAATAATTGGTATTTTCTCTAATAGCCAGTGGAAGTTTATTGTATGGCTTTGTTGCAAAGTATCTATTTTTCTTTGCAATAACTCAATGAGTCAAACCTCAAGTTGTAATATTTATTTATTGAAGATAATATTAGCAATTATTAAACGAAAATTCGAAACAGAAAATCAGAAAAAACGTACGGTCACATCTAGGACATAAACCCAGGACCCTTGCATTCTCTGTGACCGTATCTTTTCTAATTTTTCTCTTTCAAATTTTCGTTCAAAAATCACCAATATTGTCTTCAATAATAAAACATCTAAATTTTCTTTTCCATGCGTTGTTATCGAAATGGACAAGTAAGAGATAAAATTAAAATTAAAAAATTAAATATGGATGTTGATGTTTCTATGTGATGTTTCACAGCCGAGTTTCCAATTATTTGACTATTACCAGCAGGAACAATAACATCAGTTTTATAGATTAATTTAATTTTTATTTTGGGGAATACCTTACCTGAATTGTTTTCACCCATTTACAGTTGTCAAAATGAAATAAGTGGAAAAAGTTTAAAATTGTTTCAATATGTCATCACTATAATCATCCAAATATTTTATCCCACGGCGGGATTTGATCTTCTCTGCAAATATTGTACACAAGTGATGGTTCCTAGCCATTCTTCTCCAATCCTCAGACCGTTTTTTACTGCTTAAATCTTTTTCCACGCAATCATTCCACCTCTTCTTCAATCAGACTCTTAGCGGCTTCCCCTCAGTGGAATTATTCATGTCGTTCGTTATATTTTATTCTGGTTTCAAATTCACTTGGCCAGCCCAGTGTTGTTCATGGATAGTATGGACATGTTTCGTGCTCAATTAGATATTCGATTTCATAGTTATGTAGAAAGGCTTATTGTCATCAGAGAGGTTGGAATATAACCTCGCAATTTACAGAACTTCCTAATCTGTAAATTGGTATTCAGTTGTTGCTATAATTTTTACAGAGGATTCACGTGGAACTCGCGGTGTAACGACGGTGGGGAGTAGTCAATCGCGGGGTTAGTACGCTAAATACAGAATGAATTATACGAGTCACGGCTAGCAGCTACTGCTCTACCAGTGGTATAAAATATTGTCAATGAAAAATATTTTTAATGCAAATAAAAGCAGTCCTTCTACAGTTAATTTTAATTCCCTATGTTATATTTTCTAGTCCAGGGCCAAAAATGTATGGAAGTATGTTTTACATGATGATGGCTTTGTAGACTAAGAAGGTCCGTAGGTTTTTATCAGGCCTATATATTTGGACACAAAAACGTCTCACCATTGTTTGCCTAAATTTCAAGTTCAGAAATTCGCTCTCGGTACAAATTTAAAATCAAATTGAAAAGCGAATAGGATTTCAGGCAGTCGAAGAGGGACAGAGTACGCAATGTCGGATGGCTATCTCGATTTGACAATCAAAAGGTAGGCGGAGTCATTGGTTTCCGTTAAAATCTACACGGAAGTCATCTATCTCTATTTGAAAGCGTGTATTGTCCATTCAGTGTATTTGAGTTAGATCTGTGGAGGGGGTATTAGTGGATACTGTTTTGACCGTCATCAGTTGTCGGCGCACTTACAGGCGATGGAGGTTGGTGTCTTCTTTTGCCCTAAATGGTCTAAGTGATTAAGATTGATAAAACATAATCTATTCATACTAAATTCGGGAGCGTCACACCAGATTCATGAAAACATTCATTCTAAAAAAAAATTTCTTAATTTTTTTTTCGTTTATGAAACGTACAGCTATATAATCTTTTTATTTATGAAACATACAGCTACACAGTAATTTTTTTATGAAACACGCAGTTAAACAATCATTTTATTTATGAATTATAAAGCTATACAATTTCTTTTTGATTACTGATTAAGTAGACATTAAAATTTATAATATTACATATTAAAAGTAAAATATTTAAAAAAAATGTTTTGGTTTGAGCACATTAAGATATATTTGATTTTATACGTTTTGAGGGTACTGTGGAAAACATCAAAATCTCTTAGGGTTTTGTAAGATTTGCAGATACGTCTGAATAAAGAGTTTGTGCGTATTTCGATTTGTGCAGGTGAGTGATTAAGGCAGTTCAGAATCTTATGCAAAAACAGTCCGATATGACAGGTGTTTCAAAATTTTTGTTCAAATATTTTTAAATCAGTTAACATAAGTTTGGTTTTGAGAATCCCCAATGACAGAATGATTATAAATACAGAAAATATGTTTTATACAAAAACACTTGTTAAACTACCGTTTAATGGTTTTTTATATGTTGTGTGGTGTGATCATGGCAGTCTTTCAATAATACTCTTAACCGAGTACAAGTTTACGGATATGTCTTAACTAGCTAGCAGCTGGGATATGAGAGAGAGATCTATCTACTACATTCGCATTCATAACTCTGTCATATGTCTCGCTCTGTACTGAGAGTCAACCACACTACTTATTTATCCAACAACAATTATTTTCCTTAGCACAAAATAATCACCAGCCAACACTGCCAATAGTAGTAGGCTAATATTTTATTTTATTTTAAGGCTCCGTAGTAAGCTTTCATAGATGGTTTGAAAGGGAGATATGTAACTACGAATGTTAGAGGGAGTGCGCTAATATTAAAAAAAACGACAACAATTAAGGCGAAGCTTAATGCTAAATCACTGTTTTGATCTGATATGAATCTTTATAACGCATTGGTGTACATTATGAATACCTAAAAATATACTTTAGATAAATTGAAGGTTTTCCTTTCGTTTCGCTTAAGTAGAATACAAATAAAAAATAAATTACTCAATAAAAATCTATTATTTTTTTTACAACTTTAAAAAAATACAGCATTATAGCTAAGATTATCTATGACAGTTTCACTTGATTAACTTTTTTGATTTCTTATAAAATTACTTACAAAATAAATAAAAAACAGTTTTGTGCTTGAAATCGAACGTTTCTAGACTCCGTTTGTCAAGTGATTTTAATGCCTATTAACTACAATATAAGGTATACCAAGAATATACATATTTTTGGCTTGTAGATTCCTCTTAAGCGAAAATATTTTATAAAACAAGACTTGCTTGAAATATAGCAAAACATCTGTCGATAAATGCTTAAGTTGGATTTAAAGATACAATGAATTTATTCATACCTATAACGTATTAAATAACAGAAAAAACGTGTTTTTTATACTTTTTGGAGCATACTTTGCGATTTTTTTTCTATCGAGGGAATTTCATATAATTACCGTTTCGGCTTTACAAATGTATTATATATTTACATTAAAAATATATATGAGTGTTATAATATGTTATAAATCGGTAGAAATTCGTCATGCGGGAGCTTAAGGGCATTATTAAACGTTAATTAATCAAATGATTATATCCGGTAACATTCGCAAATTTATTTAGTTACAAGGCAAACCTCAGATTATAGCCATCAGCCCTTTATATGCTACAAACATCAAAGTGGTCTGAACGGATGATGGAAATTCGATAGAAATCGGCAGGATTTATTTATTTAATTAGGCTTTTACATAACGATTATAAATTAAATTGAAAACAACAGTATAACATAAATAAAAAAAGCATAAAATACAAAATACTTGTTAAGTTATCACCACACTAACTTTAAAGAACCCTTGAAATTTATATACGAGTATTACAAAAGTATAAATTTAAAAAAATTGAAAATATTTAAGCATATGGGTATAAGAGTATTATCTAATTTGGATTAGAATTTGTCAAAATTTAAATCGAAATACATCTATTAGTTCATTGCCCAGTCTATGTATTCTCTCCATAACATAATTGAACATGCAGTTATTGTTGTGAAATAATATATTTCATCTAGTATATCTTGGAGGTATATGTAATGAGACAAAAAATTATAGCGTCAGGGCAGTCATATCTTGAATTAATTCATTTTTCTCATTTCAGATAATTTCTATAATTTAGGTTAACTTCTTTATAATAATATGTTTCGTGCCCCAGAAGATAATTTGTTACTAAATCAGTCTTATCAGAATGGTGTAGATGTTAATTAATAAAGTTTTCTCTGGGAGTAATTAAAAGAAGTCAGAGGAAAACGTTTTGAATGCTGCGCCCGAGAGCGGTTGAAAACAATTTAAAGCTAACTACATTAGAGCGACTTCCAATCTGTAAAGGGGAGTATTGACCTGCTTGTTTTTGAAGACCTGAAGATGTCTTAGTTATTTTGTTATATGTCACAAACTTTAAAAGTTTTGATGTTAAAGTTCGTGTATTTTATTAAAGTGGAGAAAATCCCAGCATCCAGCATTGACTTTTTTATACTTTTTTCAATATGTAAATTCAATTGTTTTATGTAACAATAAAATACTTAAAACTTAACTTAACATTATGAAAATCAACTAAATATATGATACTTAACAATAAAAGATCATTACCAATTTTATTATGGTAAGTAGTGATAAATTGCAGGCTTACAAGTTTGAAATGGCTATAGCCGTATTTTGTAACCTGATCTGAATACTTCACATCTTCTCTCCGCTACCTTCACCACATATCCCAATGGAGGATGTCATAGTCTTACTGGTTCCTGAAGGCTGGGAGCAGTTGGGAATCTTGTGCGATATTCTCATAAAAACGGCATGATCTAACTTCCTCAGCTTTTTCTATCGATTTGATGATCTATGAAGTCTTGAAATATCCAATTGATCGTCGAAAAACCAGACTACACGCCATTTTATTTGTCCCACAAGTTTTACAAAAAAATCGTTGAAACTCGGCAAAACCGGGCTGGCCTTTCTCACATCCATCCCCACTGGTTCAGCCTCACAATATACCCCGAATCAATAATTCCATAGTCCCACTGGCTCCGTTCAGTTGGAACTCGTGTGCAGCATTCATCTAAAACAAAAGATATTGTGCATCAATTTTTATAACTTCCTAGAGTATGTAGATACTAATGTTGGTATTCCGTTCATAAATAATATCCCGGACAGTTGTACATAATATATAGAAAAAGTTTCATAATAAATATTGTTAAAAATCACAATACTACCTATCTGTAATTGTATTTTATTGCCATTTTATGTCTAAAACTCGATTCTCTAATATTTATTTATTAAATTTTTAAAACTTTCGGGATATTTCGTAATTCACGTAATCTTGAGAATAAATAAAATGTACCTACAATTTTAAAGCAGATCTTTGGAATTCGAGAATTGTTAAAAAGTTTCAATAACTTCAAAATGTATGGCTATTGGCTACATCAGATGTAAAAAAGGAGATTTGATAACAGGTTAACATACACAGTATGTAAGCGCGTAGACCCTCAAAAATCAAGGGATATTATAATTGCAGGATTGAAAGCCCGACCCTTGAAAAATCACATCAGACTTGTCAAGATTAATCCATAAATAAATTTAAACAAAAGATAAATGCACATTCAAATATGGAATTAAAATAATTTTCTGATAAAAAAATTTTGTATTGTAAGCAAGTACCTACTCTATCACTTGTCTCAATTCTTGACACACCAATTTTTAAAATGACAAAAATAAAAGATTTTTTTATTTTTCGGAATAACTTTATTGAGTAAAACCTCAAATTGTAATATTTAAATATTGAAGACAATATTAGAGATTTTTAAACGAAAATCTGAAACAGAAAAATCAGAAAAGGAAACGGTCACATCTGGGACTCGAACCCAGGACCCTTGTCTTTCCGGGACAATGCTCTACCAACTGCGCTAATGGGACCCTATTCCCCTTTAGCGCAGTTGGTAGAGCATTGTCCCGGAAAGACAAGGGTCCTGGGTTCGAGTCCCAGATGTGACCGTTTCCTTTTCTGATTTTTCTGTTTCAGATTTTCGTTTAAAAATCTCTAATATTGTCTTCAATATTTAAAAATAAAAGAGTTCGTTAAAACAGAGTTACAATCACAGATAGACTCACAACCGAAATTACTATTTTTGATGGTGACGATAACCATTGCTCTAACAAAGTTAACCATTATCTTCATCAAGATTTCCGAAGTAAATTTACCTCAGTATAAAAATAAATAATGATAGCTGAGAGCTTTTTCCAACGTCAATAATATTGCCAAAGGGACGGGAGTCTCGCTTTAAATGGATCTATCCCCATTCACATTTTCTAGCTACGTGATCCGCATACAATCGGCAAGAAAAGTAGCTAAATAAAAGGATTCTTGTATTGGAAGGATTTTTTGTACTCAATGGTGCAATACTCAGTTTGACTGGAGACTAGTAGATAAAACCAGCCACCAGAATGATCACAGTAAAGATTCAGCCCAAGACGAAAAAGAAGTTGGACTTACATGGCTGTGTCTCACCCTTAAACATAATTATTGACATACATGGACAGAAGCCAAATTTTCAATTTTCTCTTCCAAATATCTCGAGAAATGATGAGTGATATGCCAACAACCATTGGTTCCGTCCACATGAAGCCCGCACAATGCACAGAGCTACTCTCGTACAGCAAAAAGGCAAGATAAAATGTACGGGCTTATCCATAAATGATTAAGTATTACTTACTATTCCTCGCTGCACAGTGCGTTGTGCGGGTGTCATGGATGGAGAAAAATGATTATTTCTGATTCATTAAAATTCGGTTAAAAATAGGATTGCAGGCCATTTCCTGATAAACTTTTAATTAACTCGTAATATAACGGAACACGTGCTTATGCATCTGCATTTGCCTTGACAATAACCTTAATTTAACTTCAACACATGCTTGTCCTAGTGAGGTTAGAAATTCTAACGTAAAAAGATACAATGTAAAGAAACAATAAAAAAAATAAATATAATGACAAAATGCGAAATATTATGATTACGATTTTTATGAATACGTGTTCTGACATCGTGATAATACGTTGCTCTTTAACTAAAAGTTTAACAGGAAACCTATCAATTCATTGGTAATTTAAAGAGATTCTTAAAACATAAGGAATACTTATTTTCAAAAGTCGATTTACGAAGCAATGAATATGTTTGGTGAATTATAAGAGAAAATAAAATTAGGAAAAAATAAAATTGGGAGAAAGTAAAATTAGGAGAAAATAAAATTGGGAGAAAATAAAATTAGGAGAAAATATAAACAAATTTAAATTTAATTAACAAAAATAGCCAGCCCTTCAGGCTAATTTATACGCTTTTGGGAACAACTCATATACATGTAGTATCAAAGAAATAGTTGTGTCTCCCTTACTGTTGTGAAAATGGTGATCTAAACGGTATTAGAAAGAGAAAACAACACGCTTTGTTTTCAAATCTAGAAGTTACTCATAGAGTTATTAAAATGTACTCCTTTATGAAACCAAAGGTTCCGACCACAATTTTGTTTACATGAAACGACTAAAATTGAAGTAACAAAAGCTTTTGTAATATATTTAATTTATTTATGCAAAATAAGTGTGATTTTATATATTTTTTCGCCATCAGTAATTTTAGATACGTAAAACGTAAGGTGAGCCATTTTTGTTTTTATGTTTGCATTTAAAATTTTTTCATTTAAAAAATATATGGCTAAAGAAGGAGTTAGCGCAACACGGCATAACACCCCAAAAACAAACAACAAAAATAAAAAAATATATGTTTATTCCTAATTATAAAACTATAAAGCTTATTCATCATCTTTCGAAAATAATTTTAGGTTTTCGGTTACGTTCAGATATATTGCATTTATGTGTACTTAATTGCAAAGCGGAAATACTCCTTCCTTACAGACCATATGATAGATTATCCTTGAGGCCTGAAGATCTAGAAGTAGACGTAAACAAAATGCGTCGCATTTACGGTTTTACCGAATCAAATAGATAACCGTATCTAATGACACAATTCTACACTTATTTTACCGAATCAATTAGATAACCGTATCTCATGACACAATTCTACACTTATTTTACCGAATCAATTAGATAACCGTATCTAATGACACATTTCTACACTTATTTTACCGAATCAATTAGATAACCGTATCTAATGACACAATTCTACACTAATTTTAATTGCGAGGCTATTATCGTAAATAGCTTTTTGGTCATTGCCAACAGCAATTAATAGAATGCATGAAATACAATTCCATGTATTGATAAATTGACGTAGGAAAATTTGAAGTAATTATTTTTCATTACCTTTATGGTTCAATTGCAAAGGCGTGCTAGCTTCGTAAAATGCAACGGCCATTGAAATTGCCAAGGTAAATTCAAATAATATTTTTCAGTGGCTCTTTTGTTATACATAAATTGTTTGGTAGGGCGGCAATAAAGGCAATTAAGGTGATTTACTCACATAACGAGAACATCCATTACTTAATATTTCTAAGCACATAATTACCGCTGAGCTCGTAATAAATTTTGACACCGGGATGTTGAAGTAAATAATTATAAAAATGTGCTGTATATAATTTATGGAAATTTGAATATATTGATTTATGACGTTTCTGAAATAATTATAAAAGTATTGTATTGAGTTAAATATAAAAGTCTAAACAAACAGGCAGCTGATGTTTTGTTTGTGTATTTAACTTTTCAGGCCTCTAGCATCATTAATTTAACTTTTTAGGCCTCTAGCATATTGATAATTAATTTAACTTTTCCGGTCTCTAGCATATTGACCATAAATTTAACTTTTCAGGCCTCTAGCATATTGACCATTAATTTAAATTTTCAGGCCTCTAGCATATTGACCATTAATTTAAATTTTCAGGCCTCTAGCATATTGACCATTAATTTAAATTTTCAGGCCTCTAGCATATTGACCATTAATTTAAATTTTCAGGCCTCTAGCATATTGACCATTAATTTAACTTTTCAGGCCTCTAGAATATTGACCATTAATTTAACTTTTCAGGCCTCTACCATATTGACCATTAATTTAACTTTTCAGGCCTCTAGCATATTGACCATTAATTTAACTTTTCAGGCCTCTAGCATATTGACCATTAATTTAAGTTTTCAGGCCTCTAGTATATTGACCATTAATTTAAATTTTCAGGCCTCTAGCATATTGACCATTAATTTAATTTTTCAGGCCTCTAGCATATTGACTATTAATTTTTTTATGATGCTGTCAGAAAGTTGGAGAATTTGCGTGTATTTGAGCTTCTCAATAAGATCTAAATAAATGGTATATTTCTGAAAATATCTGACAACTTAAAACTGTTTTAGAAAGGGGAAGAAATACGCTTAAATCATTATGTGGTTAACTTCTATATTTGAATATAAAGCATGGTGTTTTCTATTTCTAACACTGTTTAGATCATATTTCTTACCAAAACAGTAAGGGAGATACAACGATGTATGAGACCATATGAGCTGTTCTGAAAAGCGAAAAAAATTGACTTTATGTATTGTTATTTTCCAAAACCTAACAAGTTAGCCTGAGGAAGTAAATAGTTTATTAACAGTGGAATTGTTGTGGGTGATAGTTTCTTTCAACCGACCCATGTCATTATTATTATTTATTATTTTTCGCAAATATTTGTGAATATATATTTTTCTTTGTTCAATGTGCATATCGTTATATTAAGCCCCAAGAGCCAAAGATTTTACCGCTCCGCACAGTATTCTGCTATATCTTATCGACGCGTCCTACAAAAATAACTTTATCTGAAATTTTGTTACTTGAGCCAACTTTGAAGTTTTTGCATCCGTAGTTTTGTCGTAAATTATCCAGAAATATTAAAATTTATAATTTAAAAATGCTTAAAACTTCTCACGGATATCAATTTTTCAGGATAATTTATGATGAAACTTTGAACGAAGAGAATATGATATAACGTGCAAGTGTATGAATGAAGAAGTTAGGTACGTGACATGTAGACATGGCAAGATCAAGAGAGTTAAATATTTGAATCGGGTCACAACGAGGGTCACGAGTTCATGAGTATGAGTATTGTACTATTGTGTATTAAGTAAAGAAGTAGTGTTTGGTGGCAATCAATTTTTTCTGCCTACCTCTGCGGGGATATTATGGTGAAAATTTTGTGGTTAGTTAGCAACAAATATTCGATGTTTCGAACTGACCAAAGTTGGTTCATATAATTTTTGAAGTACATTAACACCATTAGCAGTCAATATGAATTGTAGTTACTTTCATCAACTTTATAATTACAGCTATTCGGACTTTATTTAACATGTGAGCATCGTGATAAAGATTGAAAGTAATGAAATTAAATGACCAGTGCGTAGCCTAGTGGTCCAAAGCATCAGGAACGACCCCTGATGCCGCGTCGTCGGTTCGTCTCCTAAGCTAAGTCCTCCACTTGCAACAATTTCAGATTTTTATGAGGGATAGGTTAACATTTTTTTAAGTTATTCGTAACTTGGATGTGTTTGCATTTCTTTTAAAAATAGAAAATACTCATGCGACTATTGATAAGGGTTATTGTTATTGATAATCCGAAACTGCTTCCGAATTACAGCTTCAGTTGAACACGAATTTTGGACTGTAAATGAATTTAAAACGATACGAAATGAAATGGTGTTTGTTGGAATTAGGTGATATTATGCGTAAGAATTGAAACAAGGTATGGAAAGAAGGAAACATGATGACCAATCTTTTACTAAGAAGCAGCACACAACACAATATAATTTAAAAGAATTCCACCGCCATACCTCGAGGTAATTGTCGCGATAACACAACGAATGAATTCTTGCTTCCAGTACTTCAATTCTTTTCTGTTTTTTCCAAACAAATGCACTCAAATTTTCAGTGTTTTTGCTATTGTTCTAAATTTCGAACACTTTTCCAGCAAAGGTGATGGTTGGGGATAGGTAAGAACCGAATAAATGACATGCCGGCAGGAACTAAGCATACTCTCATTTCAAAACCCAGTAATAGGTACATTAAATAATCTGACTAGAAACGTGGAGTTTCTACTTAGGACAATCAGAAGTTGTTTTGTTTTGGCGTGAAGATTATTTATTCAAATTCAATGTTGTATTTCTTAGTTTGGAATATAGATGAAATATTATACAAAATATGATTAGTTTTCTTCGCAAGTTTTAAATATTTTCTATTTTTCCACTTCCTGTGAAAAAGCTCCAACTTCGAACTCCGCCAGAAAAATGCATCGTGATTTGATTAAGCGCGGCTAACATTTCAGCGGCTTCTTCTCATTTCCGATGCAAGGACTTACAGAGCTTCCTCCCATGAAACCGGCGCCAGACCTATCAGAATAATTTCCAATCATTAGCCGCGATTGACGTGACATTTATACTGAGAATGCTATTTGTAATTACCTTCATGAATTCTGTTCGAATAACGTGAATTCAAAAGGAGTTTATTTGAGAAGGTTGAAAGCTTGGATAAAATTTCCATTTGAAGTAACGTGAATATAAAACTCAATAGAATTTAGAACGAAACTAAAAATATACATGTTGGATTAAAAGTAAATTGGTGGTTAAATGAACAATAAAATATCAAAATATAAAGTTAACGCACGGAGAAAAATGTATATTGCCAATTTATTAAGAATCTCAATAGATTGTAGGTCTTTAACGAATGAATTAACAGGTTTCCTTATAAACTTTTAGCAAACTGCGAAGATATTATCACGATGAGTTCGAAATAGGTGTTCGAACACGTTCTCCGACTTCGTAATAATATATTCGAAATTTGATAATTTAATTCGGAAACCTGTTAATTCATTCATTAAAGGCCGGCAATCCCGTATTTTACCGGATTGCCATTATTAGTAATTTGAAGTGATTCTTAATAAATTAGCAATAAAATTTTTATTCTGTGTGTTGCCTTTTTATTTTTCTGTGTCTTGTTTTGTTCCATGTTTCGTTCTACTTTTTTTTTTTTTTTTTTTATTTTTCTACTTCCGATTTTATGTCCGGGTTAAATCTTCCCCATAGGAAAAACTAAACCCTTCCACACACTTTTCCACAAATGATCATCTAGTCAATTCAAGTGCATTATATAAGCATAAAAAATACAAAAAAATACAAGAACAAGACGTCAACTCACCAGAGATCAAATGGGAAAATAATTCACCGACTCCAGATATTTTCATATCAGAGGGTTCGGCTCGGTAGAACTCCTAACAGGGCCTATAAATCCTACTGATCCCTCAACATAAATATTTAAAAATCTTTCGTTATCCTACATGTATTCAAAATGACTATTAGTACGATTATTATTCAAAGTTATTCCAATAAAAATTTAACAATAAAATTTTTCGTTTCCCAGTGCTTCGAAGTTTATGGAGAATTGAAAAAAACGCACTGCCATCTAGTAAACTGACATTTTGCGCAAGAACCTCTCTACTTAAATTAAAACAAATATTTATTAAAATCTCACACGATATTTCCCTTTGTGAGGGTTACCTCAACATTTTGTTATGAAAATAACATACGATTTTCACTCTAAGTAAGAACCTGTCAAATCTGTGATTTATCTTGTCTATTGTTTATGCTCTGGCAACTTAGAACTTTAACAGGAAGTGAGAAAAAATTCAAGATGGTGGCACTTCCCGGCCGGTCAGAGGAGAGAGGGTGTCCGGTCGGGGGGTCAATTATCTTTCTGGGGCTCTGAGGATCTGATCGAAAGATATTTCATGGATTCGTGATTAATACCGAAATGTTCAGTTTGTGATTCAAGTTTAGAAGTCTAATAATATTTCCCGCGAGTGGAATTCGCCCCGGGTGGCGTGGATAATGAAAACGTATTTCGCCATGTGTGGCCATGGAGGTAATCAGAGTTTATCCAAGTGATCGGTGATTATTTCTGCCGATAAACTGTTTTCGCCGTGTGCATTTTGATTCGGAGCATTTTTTAAATCGTACCTCACATCTGATGCCGCCGTCTACTACCTACATGGCTGAACCTCACATCTGATGCCGTCGTCTACTACCTACATGGCTGAACCTCACATCTGATGCCGTCGTCTACTACCTACATGGCCGGACCTCACGAGGCCGTTGGCCAGCCACATCCTGATGCAGCGGTCCACTCCTCTTGGCTGGTACTCACTGGGCCGATACCAGTCACATCTGAAGCCGTCGTCCTCTAGCTACATGGCTGATTCATCTACTCCGCTATTCGCGGCACTCAGTATTCGTTCCTCATAACTACGTACGTTCATATTATTTTAGACAGGGTAGATAGATTCTACGTCCTGGTCGATGGGGGTAAGTTTTCACCTTTTTTGTATTTCTCTGTGAAATTTATCAAATATAACTTGTTACGGCCAGTCCAAAGTTTATCCAGATTACTTTCATTCTACAACCTTGCAACTTCCTTTCAAACATCATGTAGATGGGATATATTTTTCCCCGCCCTGAATGGAGAATTATGCTCTACCGTCGGTAGGTCGGTTTGGCGAGCTCTTTTCCAGTTCAACCACTGGAAGGGACTCTGGCGCGTTGGCCTTCAAAGACCAACAAAGTCAAACTTGGCCACCCACTATTCAATCATATTAACAGTCAATAATGTACTTAGAAAAACCACACACAATAACAGCCTATTAACACATCTATGGGCTAAGTAAGTATCTTAACATTGTGTCAAATACATATTCATAACATGGCGCATCAACGTGGTTGGTTCGTATTTATTCTTATTATTTGGTTTTGAATCGAAGTTGCAAGCGTTTCAGTAATCATTTGTATTTGTTTTTGTTGTTTCGACGTCTCACATAAAACATAACCTATAAATGTCATTAGGTGCCTAAATGTTAACAGTGCGAGCTTATCAAAGTGCCATCAGTGCAACCAACATAAATAACGATTTGTACGCATTATTATAATTTATTTTTATTTTACGGGCAATATTATTTTATTTTACGGGCAACACAATACTATGTGTCAACTTGACAGCTAGGAATGTCAAGCGTAAACAAACATCGCGATTTTGACAACAACTGTCAAAATAATAATACACTTTGAAAGTTTCGATAATTATGTTATGCAACCAATACTATACAGTGCTTATAAGTGCATTTAATTATATATTTGCCTCGCGGGAGTACAATATATTCATAGCTATCGTCATTAGCTAATTTATAATCATTTTGTATTCAATACTTGCGGTTTCATAAGTAAACTTCAAAATGTCGACAATAATAGAAAACATCAATGGTAAAACGAAGGAGGAATTGTGTTCGGACCTTTTATCCAGAAATATTACACCGGACAGTACATTAGAGGAAATGCGAACTCAGGCCAGAAGGCATAACAAAAATATTAAGATTTCAAGAGTTTTAGAGCATCACGAGGGGAGTGTTAACCCAGACAATGACAACGAATTTGGGACAAATTACATAAAATATACTAAAGTAATATATAACGAATCACATCCTTCCTCTTCTTCATCCTTAAGTACTATTAATGATTGGAAGATTAAATTTGATGGAAATAGTTGCGTAAGGGACTTTATAATTCAAATAGAAGAAAAATGTAGAACTAGGAACGTCAGTCATGTTGACTTAGTAAGATGTTTTCCTGATATTTTAGAGGGTTTGGCCTTATTATGGTTTAGGTCCATCTATACTCCCGAATTAACTTGGATTGAATTATCTACATTACTTATAAAACAATTCGAAACAAATATTAAACAAATAGAATTAAAGTCACAACTTTTCTCTATGAAACAACCTGCCGGTATGTCTGCTTTCGAATTTACGTTGAGAATGCAGAAGCATAACAACATGCTTGATGCCAAATTACCTACCTCTGAACTATTACAATTATGTATGACGGCATTATTACCTACTTATATCAACCTTCTTGCGTCTCGGGACTTCAATTCTTTTTCAGAATTAACCGAAGCTACAAATAAGTTGGAGTCTTATTCAACGTCTAATTTAAGGGAAAATAAATCTTCTTCTTCTTTTTACAATACTCAACTTAAAGAAAATACAAAAAATTATTATACCAATTCACGGGGTAATAATAATTTCAATTTTAATCATAACCCTTCTTATCGTGGTACCCACACTAATCGTTCAACGGATTATAATTATAAACAAAATAATAATAATAATAATAAACAACATAATGCCAATTATTCTAAAAACAATAATAATTCTCGGGTTTTTTATAACCATCATTCGAAAAAACCAACTTCCAATGACAATAGAGAAAAGGAGATGTGTCATACTGAATCAAATTCCTCAGGGAACAATATTTATTGTTCTTTTTGTAAATTAAGGGGGCATCTACTATCGGAATGTAGGAAGAAGAGTCACAACAACTCTAAACCTAGGGTTGCTTCTTTAAAATATAGAGAATCAAAAAACTAAATGTGAGTCGCTCTGTTCACGCGCCTTCCTTTGCGCAGAGGAAATGCGAGTGGCAGAGTTGGCTCCGTTTGGTTAGACAGTTTCTTTCGGGCTCGAGTTCTGAGGTGGAGGTACCGCCGCCGAAGGATTCCGAGCTTGAAAGGGATAATCGACCTTTTGCGGATATCTTTATTGGAAATAATTTTTATAAAGCACTACTTGACAGTGGTTCTTCAATCTCCTGTTTAGGAGGAGATATTCATTTAGTTTTCTTAAAATTAGGTTATAAATTAGTTAATATTGATTTCAATATTTCTACAGCTGATGGAACAAATCAGCGTGTTTTAGGTACAATGACATTGCCAGTTACGTACAAGTCTATAACACATAATGTACTTTTCTACGTCGTCCCTTCTTTATCTCCTAATTTTATTTTAGGAGTAAATTTTTGGAAAGTGTTTCAAGTCGCGCCGGAACTCTTTCCGAAAGAACCCAATCCTCAACGAACGGGTCATATCAATGAGTTGAGAGCTATTCAGCCAGCCTCTTCCTTATCCAAGGAGGAAAATAAAACTCTTACCAAAATTATTAAGAAATTTGAATCCATTTCTTCTGAAAAGAAAGGTTTAGGGTTAACACACTTAGTCAAACATAAAATTATCACTACGGGTCCTCCGGTTAAACAACGATATTACCCTCTTTCTCCTGCTAGACAGAAACAATTAGATAATGAAGTAGATGAAATGCTCAAATTAGGAGTCATCCGTCCTTCACGCTAACCTTGGTCTAGCCCAGTATTAATAGTCACAAAGAAAGATGGAACGGGTCGTTTTTGCCTCGATTCCAGAAGGATCAATAATCTTACAATTAGGGACAGTTATCCGTTACC
Organism: Hesperophylax consimilis; assembly: GCF_061612785.1. Lineage (NCBI taxonomy): Eukaryota > Metazoa > Arthropoda > Insecta > Trichoptera > Limnephilidae > Hesperophylax > Hesperophylax consimilis. The sequence continues at coordinate 6,189,065 of NC_142841.1, read as the reverse complement.
GTATATCTCTCGCATACTGGACAAGCTTGGTGGAGCCAGATATATCAGCTCAATAGATTTGTCAAAGGCTTTTTGGCAGATCGCCCTAGACAAAGATTCGTGTGAAAAGACAGCTTTTGTCGTGCCCGGTCGCGGTTTGTTCGAATTCACTCGGATGCCTTTCGGGTTAAAAAACGCTCCGAGTGAACTCCAAAGACTAGCAGACGCTCTGTTTGGACCAGAGTTCGATGAGAACGCATTTTGTTATTTGGATGACCTAATCTTAGTGTCTGAAGATTTAGAATCTCATTTTAAACTGTTAATTAAAGTTTTTGAACGGTTAAGAGATGCGGGTCTCACGATTAATTTAAAAAAATGTGAATTCTGTAAGTCAGAACTTAAATACTTGGGATATATGGTGGATTCCAAAGGTCTTCGCACCGACCCAATTAAGATAGAAAGTATAAAAAAATTTCCAATTCCTAAAAATGCTAAAGGAATAAGAGCTTTTCTCGGGCTATGTGGTTATTTTAGACGTTTCATAAAAGGATTCTCTAGTATAGCTGCTCCCCTGTCAAAACTTACTGGATCAAAAAAAGGAATAAGTTTATTTAAATGGTCGAAAGAAGCTGAAACAGCGTTTAATAAATTAAAGGAAGCACTTACGACTGCTCCTGTCCTTAGTTGTCCAGACTTTACTAAGCCTTTTGCTATTCATTGTGACGCAAGCTCTGTGGGTATAGGTGGCGTCCTTATACAATCAATTGAAGGGATAGAACACCCTATCGCTTATTATTCTAGGTGCCTTAATACACATGAACGTAATTACGGTATCACAGAGCGTGAACTGTTAGCAGTATTAGACTCGGTCACACATTTTAGACCATATATAGAAGGGGCACATTTTTCTGTTATCACTGACCACTCTAGTTTAAAATGGTTAGGATCTTTATCGAACCCTAGTGGACGTCTTGCACGTTGGAGTTCTCGCTTATCTCAATTCTCCTTCGATGTTATACATCGTAAAGGCACACAACACATCGTCCCGGACGTACTTTCGAGAATGGACCAAGCTACAATAGCAGTCATTGAATCTAATTTGTCCACCGATAAGTGGTATACAGATATCTGGAGAGGCTGCAAAGAATGTCCTCAGCGTTTTCAAAACTTTCAGATACGTGAAAATGAATTATTTCGTCACACAAAAACTCGTTTACCCCTGTGTGAAGATACTTCTTGGAAAAAAGTAGTCCCTCTGGAAAACAGAAGGGAAATTTTGTCAGACTCACATGAATCCTCTCGTGCTTGTCACCCAGGAGTCTTTAAGACTTATAAAAAATTACAACTCCGTTATTTCTGGCCAAATATGTACAAAGAGGTGAAACAATTCGTAAATCAATGTTCCGTCTGTAAAGCACACAAAATTAGTACAGCCCCGCCTAATGGAATTTCTTCAAATTATAAAAAAGTTACGAGACCTATGCAGATGTTATCAGTGGATCTAGTAGGCCCTCTGCCTAGAAGTTATTCAGGTTTTACAGTTATATTATCATGCGTGGATGTTTTCTCTAAATATACCTGGTTATTCCCGCTACGCCAAGGAACCGCGAGAAGTATTATTAAAAATTTAGAGGAAAATATTTTCCTTGTACACGGAGTACCGCGTACCATTGTATGTGACAATGGGAGACAGTTCATTTCTAAAGAATTTAAAGAACTATTACAAAGTTACAATATAAGCCCTCCATTTTACAATTCACTGTACACACCTCAGAACAATGTTGTTGAAAGGTATAATAAAACTTTAGGCACGGCACTATCAATATTAGTGGAATCAGATCATCGAAATTGGTCCAAATTTCTCCCACAAATTCAATCGGCAATGAATAATACCGTAAATTGTACTACAGGATTTACTCCTTTCTTTGTTATGCACGGTAGAGAACAAATATTAGATGGGGATCTCCACCGTAATCCATTAGCAGATGAAGTATCCAGTCCGCAAGATTCCTCTCATCTCAAAATTTACACTGACAGATTAAATGGATTGTCCACAATTTATGAACAAGTCTCAAACGCTCTTTTTGCAGCATTTAAAAAAGGCGCTAATCACTACAATTTACGAAGAAGAAACGTTACCTTTCAGGTCGGAGACGTAGTCTGGAGAAGAAACTTTGTATTATCCAATGCTTTGAACTATTTTTCACAAAAATTGGCACCTCGTTTTGTTCAAAATATTGTTGTTAGGAAAAAATCAGACCTAGTCTATACACTGGCTGATTTAAATGGTAAGGAAACTGGTGACTTTCATGTCAAAGATATAGTAAAATCAGATAACATACCAGTTTAGTCTTCTACCATAAAGCATCGTGTGGAGACTGGCCATCTTTACAGGTGCGATCTTTAAATAAATCTTCTGAATACTGCTCATTTCAGTACGGCCTGATCATCCGGATTGCTATGACCAGTATTTGTTAAAAAAATATACATATTTTTAAGTTCGTCCTTTACGGAAAATTAATTTTACTCCAGTTGATTACTCGAGTATAATTTCTCATTAGAATAATAAGTTAAAATTTTGTAGATTATAAAATATACATATTTTTAAGTTCGTCCTTCACGGAAAATTAATTTTACTCCAGTTGATTACTCGAGTATAATTTCTCATTAAAATAATAAGTTAAAATTTGGTAGATTATAAAATATATATACAAATGTGAGATGCTTCGAAACACAAATACATTTATATTTCTGGTCACGATCAGTTCAACTTAGCTCATATTTATTTTTAAGTTTATTTTTATGTCAACTTGGATTATACGACGATATGAACCCGCATATCCTCTTGTATTCTAAGCTTAATATCATATGAACTGTGTTCATATACCTTTATATTGTATTACTTTAAGTAAGAACATATGGAGTTATTCGCCCAGTATTTCAAGATGTTCCGAGTTTAAATATATTGTGCTTACATAGGTCTCATTGCCCATTTGTCTATGTAAGTATCTTTACTATTACAAAAAATTCTTGTTAAGTTTCTATAAACAAGTTACTACTGAACTAATATTAATAAATTTATATAATATTAAAACTTCATCATTTGAAAAATGTAAATCAATCCTAAAAATAAATTAGTGATTGATTGGTTCCTGTGAGAACCTCGGTAATTAGTTACACTAATACTACAATTTACAAATTGAACCCTCGGGGACAAAAGACGAATACTTAATTGATTGGCACCATTTTTAACGATGGTTGTAGACTATTTATAGCACCATTTATTTACGATGGTCGCTAACAATTCTATTGGCACCATTTTTAACGATGGTTGTTTACTAAATAATGTGGCATCATTTTTGCGATGATTGTAAGACTATTCATAACACCATTCATTTACAATGGTTGGTTATATCCTGTATTTCATATACCAATGGTAAAATAAACTTATATGTTGTTTTCTATTGTATAACTGTCAGAAAAACTAAACCCACGAGACCAGTTTAGGGAGTTAGATAGGAATACTCTTCTATAGAGGAACTCTTCTTTTCCAAAATGGATTTAGAATCAGTGATAAAGTGCAGATGGTACACCATCTACGAGTGTAGCCTACTTTGGCTTATTTAAAAAAGTGAATCTGAACAGTGATGCTTTGTGCATATTTAATGTTTTGATGTATATTGATGTCATGCTTTAGTGATAATATTTGTATACTAATTTTAAGTTCTATTCTGTTATAGATGCTACGTCTACGGTAGTCCCAGACGAGAGTCAGAATACATCACCCAGCGTCGTACATGCTGCGGGTGATTACGGGCCCCGTCCACGTATCTTCTTACTGCTAATTGTGTACAATTTAAGGTCTTTATTTCTAAGTTCTGATTTTGTTATATCTAATACTCTGAACTTCAATTGGATGCGCCGCAGACTCATCCATCATGTCTTACGCATGATGGGCGCGACTGATTTTGTGACACACCCATTTGCAAGCATACTATTACTTTTAGTACATTTCTGCTATATAACTCATATTTTTTAATGTTATTATATCATGTATGTTTTAGGAACCCATCAGACCAAGTTAGGGTATCTCTTAGCTCAGGCTTTTATTTTGTTCTCCTTGTGTTTGAGGGCAAACACGTTGGGGGCGACCGGGGTAATGTTATGAAAATAACATACGATTTTCACTCTAAGTAAGAACCTGTCAAATCTGTGATTTATCTTGTCTATTGTTTATGCTCTGGCAACTTAGAACTTTAACAGGAAGTGAGAAAAAATTCAAGATGGTGGCACTTCCCGGCCGGTCAGAGGAGAGAGGGTGTCCGGTCGGGGGGTCAATTATCTTTCTGGGGCTCTGAGGATCTGATCGAAAGATATTTCATGGATTCGTGATTAATACCGAAATGTTCAGTTTGTGATTCAAGTTTAGAAGTCTAATAATATTTCCCGCGAGTGGAATTCGCCCCGGGTGGCGTGGATAATGAAAACGTATTTCGCCATGTGTGGCCATGGAGGTAATCAGAGTTTATCCAAGTGATCGGTGATTATTTCTGCCGATAAACTGTTTTCGCCGTGTGCATTTTGATTCGGAGCATTTTTTAAATCGTACCTCACATCTGATGCCGCCGTCTACTACCTACATGGCTGAACCTCACATCTGATGCCGTCGTCTACTACCTACATGGCTGAACCTCACATCTGATGCCGTCGTCTACTACCTACATGGCCGGACCTCACGAGGCCGTTGGCCAGCCACATCCTGATGCAGCGGTCCACTCCTCTTGGCTGGTACTCACTGGGCCGATACCAGTCACATCTGAAGCCGTCGTCCTCTAGCTACATGGCTGATTCATCTACTCCGCTATTCGCGGCACTCAGTATTCGTTCCTCATAACTACGTACGTTCATATTATTTTAGACAGGGTAGATAGATTCTACGTTCTGGTCGATGGGGGTAAGTTTTCACCTTTTTTGTATTTCTCTGTGAAATTTATCAAATATAACTTGTTACGGCCAGTCCAAAGTTTATCCAGATTACTTTCATTCTACAACCTTGCAACTTCCTTTCAAACATCATGTAGATGGGATATATTTTTCCCCGCCCTGAATGGAGAATTATGCTCTACCGTCGGTAGGTCGGTTTGGCGAGCTCTTTTCCAGTTCAACCACTGGAAGGGACTCTGGCGCGTTGGCTTTCAAAGACCAACAAAGTCAAACTTGGCCACCCACTATTCAATCATATTAACAGTCAATAATGTACTTAGAAAAACCACACACAATAACAGCCTATTAACACATCTATGGGCTAAGTAAGTATCTTAACATTGTGTCAAATACATATTCATAACAATTTCCCCACTTTAAAGTGTTTCATATCCTGTATATAAAAAAAAAATTTCGGTGTTTCCGAAAATGCGTAAATAAACCAAGCTGTGCTTATTTAAAAACTTAAAATAATCATACTTACAACGCAGCCTTATTTTATGTAAAAATATTAATCTTTCCGTTCTACCCTTGTTTTAAAAAAATCACAATGACCATAATTTTACGTATTCACGTTTTCATTTTCAATTTTTGTAGAACCATCTTGCGTCGTGCTAAGGTAATATTGGCAAATTTCACCTTAATAGAAATAACAGAGTTTGCCGGGAAATGTGTTTTTAAACTTCACAATATGGAGGGATATTTGCGTACCAGCGGGAAAACTGAAGGTTTGTACATACTTAGTTCAGGTTTACGTTGGAAAAGTATTTATTTTCCATGAAAAATGGGAATAAAACAATTATAAAAAATTACATATATATATTTTTTTAATGAAAAAACACTAAGGACGGGTTGTTTCAGAGAATTTGAACAATTCATCAAATTTCAAGCTTAATTTTAAAGTTCTGTGAAAGTTATTTTGAAGTTCTGTTATTATTTCAGTTTTGTCAAATAACCGGCCTACAATGATACGATTACATAATTTGAATAGGATTTTCACGGAACCCGAAATTAAGGATGGAACCATCCTAAGGATGGGTTGTTTCAGAGAATTTGAACAATTCATCAGATTTCACAGTTAATTTTCAAGGACTGTGAATGTTCTATTATCATTTTAAGTTCTGTTAAAAAACTGGCCCATGTTGATATAATAACGGAACTTCAATAGGACTTTCACAGAACTTGAAAATTAACTTTGAATATTGATGAATTGTTTAAATTTTTTTAAGTTCGATTTTCAAAATTTGAACAAATTCTGTAAAGAGTTCAGACAAGCGATAAATAACCTAACTATAGTGTTCTATTTTTAAGACAAAAATATTTTGTCATTTCGAATATTGAAACTGATTTGTCAAGAATTCAGACCAAAGATATTAATATATTTGGTTCAGACCATTTCGTGATCGTTCACGGGTCAGCGCCAGTAATGATAATAAAATATTTCATGCATTTGAAACAGTACAAATACGTCATTTTACAAGTGTAATTTTCTCTATTTTAATGTTTCTCGTTATACTCTGAAGTAGTCTGAAGAAGGCATATTTGGGTTAGAAATCAGTTAACTTTAAATGTAAATAAATTTTGGTTTTTATTTTACAGTTACACTTGTTTACACTTGTTTACAAGCTATTGTAATAAAATGAAAACCAGTAAAAACGAACGAAGATAATGATACGTATCTAGCTACGAATTAGTTATACCTGAATAAAGCAACGATTGCACAAAAACACACATCAGTAATATTATGATTTCTGAGCAAGCTTGTGAAGAAATACATGATTTTTGCAATATCCTAAGTTTTTGTAGTTACAGTGTAGTCTAGCCTTGGTGAATGTGATATTAAACACAGTAGTACTTAAATATTACTTAATAATTCTTATTTTTCAATACAAAACAACAATGTTCAAATCTCGTGCGCAATGTGTTTTATAAAATAAATAAATCTGTTAAAAATAGCTTTCTTCGTAATGGTAAGCTTATTACAAACACTTAAAAACACACGTACAATTGTACATTCTTATTAACAATTCAGGTTCTTTTTGCTCCGCAATCCGTTTGATCGTCGGTTCTAATGTATTGTGAAACATTCATGGGTTTTGTGATTTTTTGCTGGGCGGCTTTAACTAAAGAGTCCCGGAACGAGGAAGCGGATCTGTAGCCGACAGTTAAACCCGCCCCCTATGTGAACAAGGGTTGCTTTATGTGTACAGGGGAGGGTTTTATTATATGTACTAATAAAGGTATATTAATGCATAACTTATGGATATGTTATAATGTTTCGGGTTCATGAACACGGGATGGAAAAAATCTTTTGTTAGCAACAATATTTTCTTATTTCTTCCTTTTTCCATTATTCTAAATAAATAAAAAAATAAAAATATTGATGTAAAAGCTTACTGGTCATCTTCATATTATGATATGTGTATTTAATTATAAGTTAAGAAAGAATTACAGAATATTTTAAAAAGGCGACTAATATCAGATTAAAAAATGTATTTTCTCCGTGACGGCCTATGTGGTTGAGGGGTAAGGCCCTCAACTAGCAAGCCGAAGGGCGTGGGTTGATTAATTTTTGTTATTTCACAATTTATTCATTGAAAAAAAAATTTCTATAGTATACTTTCCGCACGTTCCAGAGTAGAAGATACTTTCGATGTCGTCCTAGCGTAAGACAACCATTCAGAATTGAAACGTTGCATGAAATGGCACACAGAAATTTAAAAAAATAGTCTACTTTTGCGAACACAACATATGTAAATAATGAAATAAGAATGCATATATTTTCAACTTTCCATCTCACGTTTAAAATAATAAGTAATAAATTTCACACTAAACAAATAATACTACGGTTTAGAACGAAAATTAAAGGAAATTTAAACGAATAATCAATGGAAAAAGTTTTAATTGGCTTTAATAACTGGAGTGATTGTCATATATATACATTTACCAAATTATTTAATTAATACCATTCCTCAAAATATTAATATGAAAAATTATTAAACTGCTTACTGCGGCTTAAAGTCAATGAACCCACCTATATTTCATCGTCTATCCAGGCATGTGCACGCGATTTAAAAACCTCTTAATCCATTCAATAATGCAGTCCCGTTTTTAACCAGATTTGCAATAATTCAGAAGGATTCTCAAAAAAATAACAATACTAATTTTTTTCCATTTGTGTGAAGATATTATGCAAAAAAAAACAATTTGTAAAAAAACTTTTTTGTATTGCAAATAGTGAGGTTAGGAGTTATTCACAAGTCATTGATATTTGTGCAAAATGAAATTGCTGTCGAGATTAACGATGGAATTTTTGCTGTAAAGTGTACATTTTAAATTTAATTATTAGCTATTTTTATTTCTAGTCACAAAAATTGTTCAGCCACTGAAGTAGGTAGGTATGCTAGTGGTAACATTAATGCCTTTTCCCTTTTTTCCATCTGCTAACATTTCCCGGAAAAACACTCCTAAATATCTGTGAACTGGACCAGGCCAGTAGCGCAGACAGTACGACATTACACCACTAAACGCTCGGATAATTGTTTATTGCAGCTAAACCGGTTCGAGAACTGAACTTTTACCATTAATGTCTTAATAATAAAACCTTTTTTGGGGTTGCTTTCAATAAAACATATTAGTTTTGAAAAATATACTAGTCGACCTATTTTTTTTTTTACATAAACCAGTGTACGTGTCGTCTTTGGAGATGCTGTGTAGAGGGTCTGGAAAGGAAGCCGTATGAAAGGTGGTGTTTGTTGACTTTTAAATTTGATTGTATGTTAATGAAAAAAATAAGTTCATTCGATCGTGTTACAACCTGAGTCTTAACTTATGATATATTAGTTTTTTTTGAGTCCTATTGGTTTCTCGAAAATTCCATCACTTAAAGTTCATAGGTTTACCTCACCTCACACAATCATAATTAATGCTATATTTTCACAACACGACTCTTTTTACTAATGAAAATATTTAAACATAGGGATCCAACCCACACGATTTCAATGGCATTTTCACGAGATTAATGAACTGTCAATCACGACGGCGTTACGAATAAACAACAAATCAAAAATATGTGTTAGTAACAATTGAAAATCACTGGCGAGGGTCTTCTTTCTTCCGTTATTCTTAGGCTAGACATTTAGGAAAGGAGGAGAACAAGGGAAGTGACAATTTGAACAGAATATTAGGATGTGTAATAATCACAAAACTGTCAAAACTAAAAAGGAATCTAGGGTTCAGTGTGTGCATGAGTGACGGACGCATGAATCCACCCCTCCCGCTGCGGAGAGTGCGTATTTATTCCTTTTTCATATTTATTTGTCTTCTGATTTGTTGTGTTGTGGTAAATTGAGGGACATCTCTTCGCGACATCGTAAAAAGTTTATATATTTTGAAATAATGTCTGGTGTGTTTAAACCACATTATATTTATATTTGCGGTACGTTCCTAATACTTTTAGTATCGCCCTGGTGTAAGACCATCATTGAGAATTATTACGTTGCTTGAAATGGTTTAGCCGTGTTTAAAAGAATACCTCCCCACTACCTTCAACCTCATAACATACCCCAAGTGGGGATGCCATAGACTCACTGGCTCCAGACGGCTGGAAGCAGTTGGAAAAGTGTGACGTTCACATTAAAAAAATAAGACGATTGAGAAGGATCATTTCGATGTATGCACGACCTCTCTCTGGGACTACTATAACGGATAACTAGCGGGATCAAGGCCTTGGAAAACTTTCAAATTCCCTCAGTTGATTTGAATCTAGAACACTCCAATAAATTAATCGTTTCCAGGATAATATGTATTTAATTGAGACGAATGACGACATATTTTTTGTCAGCAGAAGTGGAAAGTGGATGGATTGGTTTTTGATGAAAACAAATGCCGATTTCCGTAAATTCGATCCATTCTACCATTGTTTGCTATTCGCCAAGGTGACTATTAAACATACTAATATTTCGGCTGTTAGTGATGTGATGTTTAATATCCCTGCTTATTCTTGCATATAATTCACGTTCAACGAAATTTTATTTTTCAAAATTTGAACTGATAAGTATGCAAAGCCAGAATTATTTTATTTTATTAAATTATAAAAATAATTTATTTGAAATATGGTTTAGTTTTTAACGTCTTAAAAGTCAGCGTATCCACGGGATACGTTTAAAAACATTTCTATGAATATAATTAAACTACATGCAGGAGATTATATAAACGTATTATCTAGTGAGACGGTATATTTTACAAAAACACCATTTTGCAAAAAAACAAGTAAGTTATAGTGAAAATAGATATAGGATTAGACAGGCCACGGCTAAAATTTTGCGGCGGCAGAGCAAGGCAATGATCCTGAGACAAAATATATTATAAAAATATATTATAATAAAACAAATAAAAAACTTTATTTCACTTAATTTTATTTTGACCGTAACCGGTTTCAGCTCGTCAAAGCCATCTTCAGACTGGTACACAAAATTCTTAGTCTACGGTTTATATACACAACATATGGGGGAGGGGGAGGGGTAGTTTATAGGGTTTTTTAATCAATTTTATTTGTTACTAAGTCGTTTAAAATTGTGGAATTTCTAAATATTTGGTAATTCCAGTAAGCTAATTACCTTTGGTTTGTAGCTCATTTCAATATTTATTAGGGAAAAAACCTCACAGGTAATATGCATTATTAATGACATAATTTTATTGTCAAATCATTATTTATGATGGGATTGTATTTGCTTTTTGAGAAATGATACAAAAGCTTTGACGAGCTGAAACCGGTTACGGTCAAAATAAAATTAAGTGGAATAAAGTTTTTTATTTGTTTTATTATAATATATTATAATGAAATTCCACCACGAATTATCGGTCTCAAAAATAGAAATATTATAAAAAAATACTTTTAGCTTCACAAATCCTACAATTATAGCATCCCGTGATTTTTCACGGGTCAAGATCAAAAGAAATATCCCAGCCCGCGCATTCAATTTTTTTTAATGTAAATTAAATTAAATAATATTATTATTAAGTTCTGCAAGTATTTTTCGGTTTTTGTTATTGTTACAGCTGTTTCGGCTTGCAAGCACATTTTTAAACTACGTAATAATAATACTAAAAATCATATTTATATATAAACATTCAAAAATCCGTCATATTAAATACATGTAGGATTACTAAAGATTTTTTTAATATTTATATTGATGGATCAGTAGGATTTATAGGTCCAGTTAGGAGTTCTACCGAGCCGAATCCTCTGATATGAAAATATCTGGAGTCGGTGAATTATTTTCCCATTTGATCTCTGGTGAGTTGACGTGTTGTTCTTGTATTTTTTTGTATTTTTTATGCTTATATAATGCACTTGAATTGACTAGATGATCATTTGTGGAAAAGTGTGTGGAAGGGTTTAGTTTTTCCTGTGGGGAAGATTTAACCCGGACATAAAGTCGGAAGAAATAAATAAACGGGGTTCTACGAATTAAACACAAAAACAATAAATGATTTACAACATATTTTTCTTCAACACTTAGGACGGGTTGTTTCGGAGAATTTTCGGTTTCTGTGGAAGTCCTATTCAAGTTCTGTTATTATATCACTATAGGCTAGTTGTTTGATAGAACTGACATAAAAACAGAACTTGAAAAATCTTTCGCAGAACTTGAAAATGAACGTTGTAATTTGATGAATTGTTCAAATTCTCCGAAACAACCCGTCCTAAAAGTTTTTTTAATTTCTTTAAAATTATATATGTGTGTTGTTTGTGAAGATAATATCTATACATTTGTAAAGCCGAAATGGTGATTATATGAAATTCCCCCGATAGAAAAAAAATAATTCTAGCTCTATTGTTTGAAAGGGATATATATAAATAAAAAAGAATGTTAGAGAGAACGCGCTGATATTAAAAACGACAATAATTAAACGAAAATTGTGAAAATCTTAAATAAAACATGTCTCGTTTAGAATAGAGAGAAAATCTCTCGACAAATGCCTAGATAACAGAACCAATTTTTTTTTTTTTTTTATTATTTTTGGGAGAATACTTTGCAATTTTTTTCTAACGGATGAATTTCATATTATCTTAAAAAAGGATATTTTTTAAGATCTTAAAAACTTTGTGTTCAAGGGAAGTATGTTTTAAATCGGTTGCAATTCAGATACCGGGAAAATACGTATTCATTAACAGTTTTCGTTTTTGAACGGTACCAAATTTTTTTGGGTGTCGATAACCGAAAATATTATTTATTCATTTATTTAATACGTAAGTTGAAATATAAAGTAAATTAAGGACCGGTTGTTTCGGAGAATTTGAACAATTCATCAAATTTTTTGTTTTGCGAGTTCTGTGAAATTCCTATTCAAGTTCTGATATTATATCATTATAGGTTAGTTGCTTGACAGAACTGAAATAATAACAGAACTAGAAAATATCTTTCACAGAACTCGCAAATTAAAGTTGAAATTTGATGAATTGTTCGAATTCTCCGAAACAACCCGTCCTAAGTTTTTGCTAATCATATCGTCATTGAAAAACAAGTCGAAAATATCGTCATTCATAATTAATCACTTTGCTTTGTCATACTATATTGACGGCCTCTGTGATCGAGGGGAAAGGCTCTCGACTAGTGAGCCGAAGATCGCAGGCTCAAATCTTATTTGTAACTAAATTTTATTTCATTGATTTGTGTTATTTCACAATTAATTAATTTAAAATAATATATATTATAATAATAATATATCGAACATCTCCATCCCATTTGAGTTTCGAAAACACAATTTTGTATTACAAATTTAAGCCCCGATTAGGCAAATATTTGGATCACGAAACACCTACACCGAATTTTTATTGTTTATTATATCTCTAATAAATAAATATAAATATGGGGAAAATAAGTTGTTATCAGGAACGCTTATTCAGATCTGGTCACCAAATAGGGTCAAAGTTTTAATTTTGAATTGTGGTCAATTACATAAATAATGTGCAGAGAATTACCCGTGGTCGATATTTTCTCTTCAGTATCAGAATAACTTGTCTGCAATATTCATTGCACAAATGAATCCGCCGACTGAAGCTCGTGTGTTTAATCAACAGCCCAGACGGGAACTGAAACTATGGTATTCATTTACCCAGTGCATTTGGATTTAGCTCATTAGCGATGGAGTTACCAGATTAATACTTCTGTTGCACCGGCATCTCGTCGACTTGATGGACCACTTAACTCCTGTCTGAAATATAAAATTTCTTTTTATAAACACATGCACTTGGTTAAAACAATTCAAATAATAACCATAACATCTAATTCTGAAACAATCGAATGTAGATACTTTACTTTAGACTTGCAGTTACTCCCAAAGACCACAATTCAAAATTTAAAGATATTTCCAAAAACCACAATTCAAAATCACCAGGAATTTTGAATTGTGGTCTTTGAGAGCATCTTTCAATTTTTGAATTGTAGTCTTTCACCAGGAATTTTGAATTATGGTATTTGAGAGCATCTTTCAATTTTCAATTGTGGTCTTTCACCAGGAATTTTAAATTATGATCTTTCAACAGGAATGTTGTACATATAGCTGTTACGCGAAAACAAAATTTTCTAAATGTGCCCTTACAATATGTTTTCTATATTAGGACATCTTTTTACACTTGAGTTCACTGACTTGCGTTTATGGAACATATTGTTCAACTGAGTGTAAAAATCGACATATTTTGAAACATTGTTTTTGCATATTTACTGATGCATACTAATTTCGGATCGTTCCAAAGCGAAACAGATCAGATTTATGACAAGTATTCTGAAATTAATGTAGAAAGTTGTTTTATGACCACTCACGGTTAGGTTAAAAAACGATGTCGCTTCTTTTGCGGGAAACTAATAGTGGAAAAAAACAGAGTGCAATAATGACCTACTTGATGCGTGATTATTTGAAGAAATAGTGAACCCCAGTCCCCTTTTCATTGTTTTTTTATGAACAATGACATTCTAACTTAAATACCAGTAGATACGTGTTTTTTTAACGTAGTTGTTATTTTGAATAACTAAAATAATTATCAAAGTTAAAATTTTTCGGATCTCCCCAAATCGCACCAAATCTATCTCCTGTCACCAGTTTCAAAAAGGTTAAAATGTTTTCATCTCATCACTAATGTTATTGTATTGAACCAAAAGCAAAAATACAACCATGACCGCACCTGATTTACCGGTATTTAAAAACCGATATTACTACGAAAGAAATGGTGTGACTGTGGACCTTGTAGACCATATATATTACTCACGTAGACTGGCTGACTGGTGTTTTATTCGTCTTTAAATGACCAATTATAAATTTTACGTATCTTAATCTAAATATATAAAAATCACGTCACTGTGTTCAATGATCCGATTTCAATGAAATTTTGTGAATGTGTATGGTTGGTTACAGCTTGAAATTTAGGATAGTTTTGGACCCGATAGGTAGCGCTGTTGTCGAGTACTAAAAAAAATTTTTTTTTTTTTACATTTGTCATTTAAAAATACACAAAACCACAAATTTTAACTTAAAGGCGGTCTGTGGAAAGACAATGTCTGCCCGGGCCCACTAGTAATAATATATAATAAAAATTACATAGGTATCCAGAATCAGCGTTCATTGATCCGATTGAATATATATTCTATAAGCCATAATGTTTTTCACTGGAGTTCCTTATTCATGGTACCTAATTAAATATCAAATTTCTAATGTTATACATAGCTGAATATTTTTCTTTGTGTTCTTATAATACAGTCATTATTAATTAGACTGTAGGGTGTATTTCGAGGTGTCCAATTACAAGTTAGTAATGAACATTCAAATCAACATTGTTATCCCGATATTACACGTCAAAGCCGTATAAAATCAAGTACCATTGACTGAATACAAACAGCACAAAATTTATTTGAACATATATTATTTAATCAATAATACCTTGTAAATTGTGAAAAATTTTTGATGCCAGCATTAAAGCGCTGATGTAAAACAGTTCCTACCCGTTGAATTGATTTGTTTCATTTTTCTTTATCGACTTGATATGTTTTACTAAGTGCATTTTGTGTTAATTGACAAATTTCATTTCAATGTAGTAGCATTGTATTTTTTTGATAATTGTTAGCAAGTTTTAATTTTGTTCTACCACTGTTTGACTACAAAGTGATGCGTTCGTTAATATCGTCCGATAAAAAACATTTATTGCACTATTTCCGAATCCAATTATTAGACTACATAGATAAACTTTTATTCAGCGATATATCTTAAGGCACCATATTTCATGTTGGCCAAGAATTACGCCAAAGGACCAAAAGGTAAACCATTTTCTTGGAATGTGCTGGGATAACGAATATAAACTCGAGAATTCTAGTACGTACTAAACTGTTGAAATTATTACGCCTTACCTCTGCCAAAAAAATAATTCCGAAAATCCACGGTAAGTAAACATATAAATCGGTTTCCACGTTGGTATATACGTCTACTTAACCCTTTCAATACCCGTGTTCTTCCTCAGGAACAAGACGATTTTTTTATTACTATTAAAAAAATTTGCCTTTGAAGGCATTTATATGTATACATTGTTATAGGTAAGTTATTCTGGAGTACAATAATAAGTGAATAGTAGATAACGAAATAAACCGAGTACGAAAGATACAAGCAGGTGAAATACAAGTTATCATAGAGAGTTCTCTTGTACAAAGGAGTTCAATAATTCTATATAATAACAAGAGTACAAAATATGTATTTAAGGTACTATGAAAGTAGTTACTGTGTAGTAATTTCGTAGATATGCATAAAAATGAACATGACAATTTTTTTTACCAGTTTGTGATGTTTGTATTTAGCAAACTATTACTGTGCCAGATTGGGTGTTTTATAGAACATAGCTAAATTACAACAGCCATAAAAGGTGCAAGTGAGAAAATATGAAAGATGTAAATATATATCGAAAATTGTACAAAAGGATTTGGTAGTGTTTTATAGTAATATTATAATAATTGTGTGGCACGTAGCGCCGTCTTGTTGAAAGTAAACGTTGTCCAGATCAATACCATCCAATTCCGGCCATAAAAAATATTAATTCCTTAATTAATATTCAAAATAACACCTCTTATTGGAAAACCCTAAGAAGTAGAATAACGTAGTTAAAGTAAGTTTGTTAAGAAAATTATTAAAATAAACGTGAACAGTTTTTTGTTTTCCTTATCGCTTGTGAAGGGCATTCCTCATGTCGTCTATTTGTTCTGCTGGGTTCTGCAGTAGTTTTATTCCAGCGACAAATACCGTAAATATACGGAACGATCCCGTTTCGGCTATTTTGCTTTGACTGGGATCAATGTTTATCTTAACGTTATCTTTATATTTATGCATGTTTCGTTAGAAAGTAATATTTATTTTTAGTAATAAATTGTTTGGGTGATAAGTGTTTTTTGCTTCCTAATAAAAAATAACCCCTTGACGCCTAAAAATAATAAAAGAAATATTTAAAAAAATAAATTGTTAATAAAATTTTCAAATAATTATTTAAGTTTTTATCTTGCTTAAAATATGGTCTATATGTGGAAAAAAAATTGCGGTGCTGAAAGGGTCAAGGGTCCCGTGAACGAGTAGGTCTGTAAATCTAATATTTTCGTACGTAAGCTCATCGCACTCTCATTAATGAAACAGATAAACCATTTACATATTTTACGACCATCATTAAGAAAACACTGGAATATTTTTCGTAACATTTTTCAAATTGTCTCAATTTCAAGGTAAGTAAGAAAAACGATTTTATTTTTAATATAAAGCAGCGGTTGTTTTGAAATGTTAATTTATCTAACACTCTGCTAGACTTCAGTTGCCTAGTTACAGAAGGAGTAGGAAGCAGAAGTAAGGAGGAAAGTTAAGAAGCCTGAAACAGGTTACTATTAAATAATCTGTTAGCCCTGTACAACACAGGATGCCCAGCTACAATGCAGCTCCGATACTGGAGCCTGTTTGAAATGTACCCTCGAAGCATCACAATAACGCCTTTGTTTGAGAGGATGCATGTGTTCACGAATACACATATACACAAACTGAAATAAAACAGATATAAATTTGTTTTAGACCACTTTAATTTCAATTACAATCTACCGATTTCGGAAGCACCCCTCATTCGTCAGGAGAATATTAAATCTCCTGACGAAGGAAGGGTGTTTCAAAAACCGGTAGAGTGTTATTAAAATTAAAGTGGTCTAAAACAAATTTATATCTTTTTATTGTAAATTATAACGAGCCATAAAGTAAATGCTTATTACAAACATGTGAGAAAAAAACTGATCACAGAATGGATAAAAATTAAAGGCACAGAATATTTCCATAACCTACTCACCTCAAACCACACATAGCACAATTTAATTAGCATGTTTTTAATTCTATTAAAAAGTTTATTGTTGTATAATTAAAAATCTGTCTTTTCAATACTTGCAATAACTCTCATATACTTCTGTTTTATTTTCTTTAATCTTAACTGCATCATTAAAAAAACTTGATGCAGTATCCCTCGCTTTTCACTAAAATGTTCCTTCCCTGTGTCTATGTAATATTGTAATGTAACTGCCCCTAACCTAATAATCAGAATCTTAAGGACGATGCTGTATTTTTACTTATGACGCCATAATAACACTTTGATTAATATGTGCGAACACCTTAGCCCATGTTCTTCTAGTGAGGTGATCACAAAATACTTCTTCTAATCTATACAAATATTGACTATCAATGGTTTATCTGGTACTTATTAAATAAACTAAGTCCGTCTTACTCATAATAGATAATACGGAGGGATAAGAACAGGTTAGTAGAAAACGTTACACATAATCGTACTGCGTATACAGGCCGTAATACCGCAGTATTAGTGGCTGACAGATTTTTAAACTGCCCGACCCCCAGGATTAGGGACGTATTACTACGGTATAAAGAAGGAGATCGCAAAATTTGTTAAGAATCTTGTTGATTTGACAAATATCGATAAGTCGCGCAACGAAAATGTAAACAATGCAGTCATACCCATTGGCAGCACTATCAGAGGAAAATTTTCAATTGATTTACCAAAGCAAATACGGAACGCATAATAAAATTGGAATAATTTCGAAGCAATCAAAAGCAGACCGGGTCAATGACATTGCAAATGTCATATGAAGAAATGTGAAGTTAGCAACTAAACGCGAAATGTAAAAATGACTGTGTTTTTGAGGATCGGAACAAAGTGGTGCCAGTCTAAAAAAACCTTATATGATTATGATTTTGAGTAAATATTTTAACCCGAGCAGTATACGGCTCTTCTCAACAGAGCTATTAGGTAGTATTAGGGAATCTCTATAAGTAAAGACTGTAAGAGAATGGAAATGAATAAATAAATTCCGTAAAGCTTTGTAAGTTTGACTCAAAATCAAAACCGAATTTTATTTATTCTGTGCGCTAGAATGGTTTTCAAGGTTTGCTCTGATAACGAATTCCCAAACAGCATACCTATATGATGGTTTCTAGGTATAAACCAACTTTGATTATAATACTCTGTGACATGATTTGACGTGACGCCACGTAACGCGACTTCCCGCGTGGCAGCGTGGAAGGCGTTTGTCACAACTGGGGGACGAAACGGGGAGAGAATGTGACGGGAAGAGTAAACGAAGGGATATATAATAATAAACGTCGCGCTGATGCTAAGATGATAAGTTCTCTATTTGAATAATGATGCAATTTTAATTTAAAATGTGTCTGAACTATTTATTACTTTCACTAGCTACGCTCGGCTTGCAGTCGGGAAGATCGATTTTGAATTACAAAGCGGATACTAACATTCTCCCCTTTTAAAACGAATTTAAATTACACATAGTGTGTGTACTCGTTCGTTTCAACGAAAGAGAGTGGCTGTGTCGGCAAATGCGTTGTGTTTCCACAAGTCTTTGTAATTTTAATTCTTCGGTTGGCTTCTTCATCATCGCACAAGCAAATCTTCCGTTTATAGTGATAGTAGTAGGAGATTTTTTATTAACTATATATGCAGCATTTCAACTTTTAGGGATACTTTTTAGGTAAAAATGTAAAATTGGTCCGCCGTGTGGGGCTGGCATTATTATTTAGCGTTGTTGCTAAATCTACCCTCACGCGGCTACCCGCTGCCGTTCCGTCAGTCCATTTACTTGCCGTGCTTCTTGTCAATGACTTTTATTATATTCGCAAAGGATCTGATAATTTGATGTATCTAGCAGTGTTTATCTTCAAAAAACTTGATTGTTTTAATCAACCTTGTTATTGTAGTAGGTACGTTTTATATCTTTTAAAAGAAATTTTTTATTAAGAGCATCCTTTCTCCAAAGACTAACTTTTAACATTGCATTTATTTGTGCGTAATTTTATTACTGTGACAATGACTGGCGTCATCCACGAAGAACGGATAGAGATATTCATTAGATTTATGGGCAACATAATGTAAATACACATGGAAAGTGGACACTTTTACCCAAAACTTAAATCAGTCAAAAGGAATGAGATTAGTTAAGTGATCAATAGTTATAAATATATATTTTTTAAAAGTGTGACTACATTTCGTTAAGTTAGTAGGATTACACCTGAAATAATATCTCACAACTTTACATGTATTCATCAAAACATTTTGCTGCCCTGAAAATGGTAAATGAATACGTTTATTTGGGAGTGACTGTTGATTGCCATTTCAAATGAGACATTCAAATAAACAATTTTTGTAAAAGACTGAGAGCGATTGTGGGTAGATTATATAAACTGAAGTGTATCGTTCCTGTATTAAAATCATTTATCTATCACTCGCAGAATCAACTCTACGATATAGAATAACCACTTGGGAACATTATTGTCAAACTAACATAAATTACCTAGTCAGTACAAAAGTCTATGGTAAAATTACTAGTATCAAAAATATTTTTACAAGAGACATATCATTTCATTGTCATATTGAAACATAGATATCTTGCTTGTGCAGGTCTTACTATGTGAACAAATATTGATTCAGCATATAGCTGACTCTGAATATAAAAAATAAATTGTAAAATAAAAACAACACTAGGTTCACAAAGAACGAAGGCATGCTGGTTCCAAAATATAACAATACAACGTTCCCAAAATGTTCAACATGTTGTCAAGTAACATAAAAAATTGTAAATTCCCAAATACTTTATACTGATCATCACTATCAATAAAGAGTTTTATTTATTTATTAGCATGTACATTTACTGTTATTTTAGACTATTTGTGCCAATAATAATAATCTGAATATCTTATAAGTAGCAATAATATTATGTATTCATATTTACATTGTAATTGAATAAGTACATCCTGTTGACAAACTGCTTAATTGTAGTTTAATGGGAACAATTTTAAAAATAAAAAAAATCTTTTGAATTTTGTTTAAAACATACGATAGTGTAGCATATTTAAACGCCAAACTCTTGGTCTAATGTTATTGTTTTTATGCGGTTTCAATAGATACGGACCAATCATAACGTTGCCACACTCGTTCTCGACAAGCTCACAGCAAATTTATAGGGTAAGTTTGTAACTAACACTAAAAAATTTTGGTAGGTCTTTTAGTATAGAAAAAAGTTGAAATATTTAAATGAAAGTTTTTTTTTACTCCTACTATTATCTAGAATCAACTACCGAAGTTAGTGCACCTCGGACATCCTGTATAATAAAACTCCTGCACGAGAAAAATAAAATATATTAATGTGTGTATTTTATTTCTGCTGAAAGGACCTAGACGTCTGAAATGATATTGGTACTTTTCTAAAATTCAAATAATGATGATAAATGAAAGTAAGTATATTTATTTTTCAATTACTTTAAAGGTCAAACAGAATGGAGTGACGCACTGTTCTCTATATTAAATCTGAGAAAAATGAAAGCATAGAATAATATTACATTGTTCATACAGAACACAACAAGAAAAAACTGAACGTAAAGATTTCATACACGTTCTGTTCTGTTATTATAATATAATGTTGGGTAGACCAAATTTTTACAATGTTTTTTTTATACTCGACGAGATTTCATTACGCTATTTAGATATTTTTATTGTTATGCTTCTCCCTAATAATTAGAAACAAGGGCAAGGTGGGTTCTAATTCATACGTGGCTTTGATGAGCACGTAATACGGATAATGGATTACAGTAAATGTGTTACTTATGATCACTGTCAAAAAATCAACAAGCTTAAAAGTTGACTATTACAGCCTATAGTCTATGTTGTAAATCTTAAGATATTAGATTTGAAGCTTTACTGAACCCTGCCGTCGAACTTATGTTTCACTGATTACATGATAAAGCAGTTTCTCTATTATAAGCTACGATGATACAGCAGGGCTTACCTATAGACACAGAATGTTATTCTTTACATGCGGTTTCAATGGAAACGGGTCAATCATAACGTTGCTACACTCATTTTCGGCAAGCTACAGTGTTTGTTACTGTTTTAATTGAAAGTTTTTTTTTTCATAAATACAATTTTCTTCCTTATAAATTACTTCTTTCTACTTAGTACGCTGAGCAAAGCAGTTCTTTCAGAACTAGCAGAGTGGCCAAGCCGTTCTTTATCTGGGTAGAGATTAAAAATATCATCATGACGAATATTTTCTTACCGGAGTGGGTTTTTCTTTACTGAAGTGACCTGAAATCTTAACAGTCGCTCAAATAAATAATTGCCAATTTTTCGTACATTATTATTTTAAATACTTACATTGCTAGTATAGGTAATCGTTTCAAAACGCTTAACTGTTTAAAAACATATATTTGAATTTCACTTTTGTTTTCTTGAATAAATGTATGAATGAAATGGAATCTTGCAAGTAGAAAATAATCCACTCCCCGACACCCGATTGAGTGGAAATTCGGCAGATAGACTCGTTGTCGATACACACGCGGATTGCAATGAAATTACAACTGTTAATATATCAAATTAATGTTTGTCCTATTATCAGGATTTGGCTCAGTTGAAGGATCTTCTCAGGAGAAGGCTCAATCCTCAGTCAAAACAATGTTTAAATTTAAAAAAATATATATTTTGAAAGGTCATAGCAGTTAAGAGCCAATTCAGATTTTTTGTTTGTTTTTAATTAAAATTAAATTAAAATTAATTAAAATTCATAAAAACAAACAAATTTAATTCATTTTTATTACAATACAAATTTAAGCCCCACTGGGTGCTCTACTCGTGCTAAGGCTTCAATTTTACTGGCTTACATTTTTATGTTTGAGTACATTAGGTTAGGTTGTGTAGGTTCTGGGTTGTGTAGTTTGTCAGGCTTTGTAGACAATTTATTTTACGTTTAAAACTAGTCTCAAGCCCCATAATATAATATGTTGGATCGGCCCATATCACAATACAATAAGAGGTTATATCTCGTGTGTGACTAGCTGTATGATTCTCAACAAAATCGTTGGAATTTCTAACAAATTTCTACCTTGCTTCACACGTTGTCGCTACCTTTTTACAGCTACAATGTGTGAATCGAGGTAGCAGGCATTTCGTGTTGTGTATTAGCATATAAAATGCTCCATCATTTGAAAACATGTTCCTCTGTTGTAGGAACAATAAAACTGAATGGCAAAGTAAAAAAAGATCAAATGCCTGCCACCTTGATGCATACACTGTTGCATTGTTGTGGCAAGAATCGTTGTTGTTGCAAGATATTTCCTACGTACCTACGTCAAATTCTGTGGTAAAGTTTGTAAGTTTCTTGGTTTTATATACAATAGAAAATATTTTAATCAAGAGGTAGAGTGACTTCGAAATCGAGCTAATAAAAAAATGATAGTTTTTATCATGTACGTAATCCAAATAATGATATAATAAACGCACTTTTTAATATCGTTCCAGACTGGAACGCTGAAGGACACCATTCAGAACGAATTGTTGCTTGATTTTAGCCCAATCAGTGGCTAAGTTTACAGGTACGTTTGGTTGCCACCCAGGAGTTAAAGTTCTAATAATAATAATAATAATATTTGGCTAATTTATATAGCGCCGTTTTCGTGAGAAATCACCTCAAGGGCGCTGTACAAATATATTTCTTAAATAGTTAATCACATCAAATTATACAAGCAACATCATCCGAATTTAATGATGGTAGTAAGAGTTTTTGAAATATAAGTTTATTTTTTGTATCTCGGGAATGTTTCGAGCTATATTTAGTTATCGGATTTGAAGAGCCAGGTACTTCCTGAAAATCTTCTCTCCCATTTCTTTCCACTCTTTTACAAAACTAAGCCTCACAACATTAACCAATCTGGGTTATGTGACATGACACCCACTAGCTTTGTGTGTCATATCACATAAAAAAGTTAAAAACACAACTTCGTTAAATACGTGTTTATTTTTCAAGAATTTGTATTCTTGGGCACCCGAGGTTCGAATGAAAAAGTATTAATACTTCTTAGAAAACCTTACGCAGGGTAAAGGTACAATATTCAAATACCTTTTCAGAAAAGGTTGTGATATATGAGGCAAACTGACAGCCGCCAGAATCTTTTGCTTACATTTTATTTCTGAAAGTAAATCTTGTGGCTCGCTGAAGTTTTGACACATTTCCATAGATTTTTTATCCGCTAAGTGCAGGCAAGGATAAGGCTGAAATATGCATTATAATGATATGTTTACTTTGCATCGTCTCTTGGCGCTTTTACTGGGATTACGATACTGCTAAGCAGTATCATTTTACCAGAAAATTAGAAATGGGGAAAGCAGCAAAAAAACTGTGTTTAATTTTGAAAATTTAACAAATTACGAAGCATACAATTTATCCTGGTTTTTTTTTGGAAAATTAAGGATATTATGAATACTACAATTTTGTCTTGTTTTTCTTTTCGAGGTTGGTTAAAATATAAAGGAACTCACGAGGAAAACAATTTGTTTTATGTTTATTTTATCATTATCATTTGCCGATAGACTCTTTAATTAAAACGTGAAATTAATTTTTTTTAAATTATTTTTATTGAACTCCATTTCAATTTCAAGTTTTTTTTACTTCATTATTAATTTATTAAAAAAAACTAATTTTACTTATAAACTAGTTCTTCTGTGTAGTTATCATTTCGCGTGACGGGCATTTCTCCTTCAAAGGGCAACTTGATAATGCCTTAATGCCTAATTTTTTTGACAATAAATAAATTTAAAAAAAAATGTATTTCGTTTGTTATTGATTTTATATTACAAATTTAATATTCTCCTACCGTATTAAATCTTCATGAAGTATCTTCAACGGAGGCAAAAAATATATATTCTGTTCATGTAGGTACAGATGTAGTCATAAATAACGGTCGCGTCTAGAATATGGGATACCCTTACGAACATCATTTATTGTTGGTTACCGTTTCATTTATACAATTTAAATAAAAATAAGGTTTATAACCAGTGGCGGCTCGTGACCTTTGGGTGTTCTAGATTGATTATATTACAAAAAATGGAACAAATGAACAGGCAAATACACTGAAATTTCCTGAAAATTTTAGTAAAAAAAATTGAATTTTCGAAAAAAAAATCGTTTTCAGCTACAACATCAAAAATGCCATTTTTGTAATATAAGCACTCTAATATACCCAAAAGTCACGAACTGCCACTGTTTATAACCATGCTGATAATGGCGATTTTGGTAACGTGAAGTTAATAATAATCTACGGACTACATATTATATTTAGATGAGACATGAAGTGAAAAAATAGGTGCCGATTTTTGACCTCCCTCTGACATCCAACTCTTTCAACGCTGTAACTAAAACTACCGATTCAGGTCCACGTACACCGTTTATCGCGTTCTGATAGTGGAGCATGTTTCGTAGCGCCTCTAATTGGACTCGTAGCTCTATGGCGGACTATGGTTTTTAAACAAGATCATCAGATTACTTGTGATAGCCCCTAAACCTTACTCAGTGACATAGAAAGACATTATTATTGGTAGTTTTTTAATGAAACACGGAAATTGGTAGCGAATCGAATTAAACCTTTTCGGGTTTTAAATAATAGCTTCACAAAAATGCGAAAAATAATAACACTGCATTCCGCCGACCGAATAAATTATTAAAATCCTGTAATATCAGTTCCATATGTTTATATTGGCATACGATAACAAATAACAGCCAATTTAATAATTTTTTAGTTATTAAACCTTACAATACTAATCTTAGTCTTTTTTACTAACACTGCGTGCATTTTATGCTGTACCTTGCCACGGGGGATAATGTCATCATTTTATTAATCTGTGGACAAAACAAAGAATAATATATTTATATTATATGTATATTTATATTATTTTAACTAATTCATACCCATTTGTGGCAATAATAAATTATACGAAATATTAAAATGTTTGTTTCATAAGAGATTTACCCCTTCTAAATAAGTTATTTTTATTTTAATTTTTTTAAATTTTTTATTTTTTTAATGGCGAAACATTAATATTTGTTTGTATTTTTGTTGATTTTCTTGAAATTTATGTGCTAATTTTGATATCTAAAGGTGATAGCCTAAAGTTTATTTTGATTAAATAAATGCTATAAACTACAAAGATGCTTTTATTTTTTATACTTTATATAAAGTTGTTTTTACATTTACGATTTATTAATATTTTATTTTTACAAATCTTAAAAATATAGAATAAACGGTAAAATATAGTTGAATTCATTGGCTGTATGGCACTATAATCAGTTTATAGGTCTCCGTATAAAAAATCATACATATGTTTTTTTTTAAATGAGGGGGACAAATTTTCAACTCAAATGCCAATCACTCAACTCGTTATTGTTACTCAACTCAGTTATCGACTCAGTTGTTGAATAAAAACTTTTGAATTGCTAAAATATTCCATCAGGGTCAATCAAAATCAATTTTTGAAAATGGGTTCTCTCTTTCCTCAAGTTGGCTCAAAAGCATTGCATTTTCCACCTATTACTCTATGAAATTGACAATTCCTTCGTAAAACAAGCATCACGCCTTTAGAACAAGCTACCTTGTAATACAAGGTGTACCCTCTTAAACGCTACTTTCAAGGCAAAACTAAAGAGGTCCTTTCTGCTCCCTTCAGCTTAATGTTCCACTTCCACCCCCCATAAACGAAAAGCCCTAAATGTTGTTATATATGCGGGTTCCTCAGCCTGTCAGCTCAATTAGCCATTCCCTTTGACCTTTGTTTCCCAGCCCTTTGCAAGAATAAGAGTGAACTTTTCTTTGTAAGCGGGTCTTGCCAACATTTATCCGAATTATCATTTAATGTAATCTCGAAATTTGTGTTATAGTTACCATTTAAGGGTCTTGCTTTTGATGGCTTAATTAGGGGAGTTGAAACGGTTCGACCTGCGGGTCTTGGAGTCCTGTTGGGTCGTAAGGTGCGCGAACCTCGTGGTTTGATATCAGATAAGCGTGAGACAATTAGTTTATGTTTCGGAGACAAGTATTGTAATTGTTTGAATAGCAGTGGGGGTGAAAATGACTCGATGGTAAAGGGGATTAAGTAAAGTGATTTTCTTTATGAGTTGTAGTAGGTATTAGTTATAAATTAAAAATACATGGCAATAGAAGACGAAGAAGACTTTATTAACAAATCTTAGTGAAATATGAAACCGAAAGAGACACATAAAATAAATTTAAAAAACGTTCGCAAGTGGGAATTGAACCCAAATTTATGACGTCCATAAGAACACTGCTTAGAAAAGGTTATTAAATAAATACAATTACATGGTTTTAAGTGGTTGCCGATTAGTCGCTTTTGTAGACATGTAACCGTCAATTTTAAACATCTCGTCCTTATATGTACTTTTTGTTCCTTGTTCCCTTATGTTTGTTCCGTAGTCAGATAATTATCAATAAGTATTTTAGATCCAGATAAGAAACCACCCTAAGATTTGGAACGTGGCTCGAAATGACTTTAGCTATGTGAACAGATCCAAACCTTCAAAATCCTCTCTTTTTCCTTGCCAAACTTTCTAAACTATTAGTTATCTAGAGACTGGTTGAGGGATACTTTTTGGACTCTCCCTCAAGTCTCTTGGAACTTTTATAGTGCAATGAATGGATTTATACGTCCGTCACCTCTGGACACACTGCCCACCCCTACATACCCCTTTCCTTCCCAGAACTTCCTTTGATAAAGATGACATAGACCCTGAGGGCAATTATTTTCCTGAATTTCCCAGAAGAGCAGACCTCGCGTCCAAAACTAATATTTATCTAATTTTATCTTATTCAATAAATAAATTCCAAAAATTGCTCTGAAATTATAGGCTTTGTAAGTAGGTTATTAAATATCTACCTTCTCAATTATAAACCTTAATATTTCTTATGTAATTTAAAACAAAATAATAAGGAATTATACAATTTGTTCAATGAAACGTCACTCACCTCAATAACAATTCTTTTTTCACACTTCTCCAAAAAAATAATCTTTGCTGAACTATTAAAATAGCCCCCTTGAAACGGAAACGTACCAACAAATTTACAAACGTATGAGATCCAAAACGGTCGAGTTAAAAAAGGACTTAGCTACGTTCAGCCAAAAAAGGCATAGTTACCATCAGAGGAGGTTTCTTGATATGCGCATTTATGCATTGCACTGCTTGTCTTCAGTCTTTATATAATTTACAACAACACATGTGCCTCAATCGTCGATATACGAAAGTACGCTCCAGTCATAATTCTAGCCAGGTCATTATTTGAGCTATTTTCTAGTATCTACAAGACTCCCGCGCAATCGCAAATGAGTCGTGCATATTCCGATGAGCACCAAACTTTGGGCGGCATAGTGACAGTTCGGTCCGCCGAAACGGTGACACGAGCGAGACAGATTACGTTCTTAACGGCAAATCATGTGTTGGAGCAGTGTAGATATATAAGTCATCCCGGGCACTATCGACTCACGCGAGTTAACTTTTGTTGTCTTCTTAGTGTTAAAAAAAAGAATATAACTTGTGGATGATTTATCCTTTATTAATTAATTTAAACAATACAACTTAAAATATGTAAGTAAAATTTCAAAGGGAAACTATTAAGTGAACAATACGACAAGCAAGTGCTTGGATTCGATACACGGAATAGAGTGTCGTCTGGAAGCTGGAGTTGGGGTTTATATAGTCCATGCTGGTGCGGTGGAGTGGGGCGTCATCTTCCTATTTTCGGGCTGCGTGTCAAAGTGTCAATGTGTCATTCCGATAATGGGGTTATTGTACCAGTGCACGTGGGACACGTGGTCTTTCTTAAATCGATCCTTTGTTTTGGGATTGCTGCGCGTGTGGCCGCGTGTTGTTTTAAGTTCATCTAAATGTTCGTTTGTTTATTAATGGTCTTCTCCAAGTAGCCGTAGAAGGGTACGTGTTGATATGTCGTTTCAGGGATTGTGATTAGAGTATATCGTCCCGGTGATTGTCCTTGTCCGGATGCAACTGCTATCCATAAACTATTAAGGTTTAATAGTTTATTTTAGGCGAGATGAAGTGCTGGTTGTAATGGGCGTGCTGCGATGTCTTCCTGTAGGTGAGGGTCGTCTTGGGTGGTTAACTCTCCCCCCCTAAAATTGAAACTCCTTCGCACTGTGAAGAGTTTATATCTTCTCCAAAGGATATATCCGATGGCCGTAATTATCAAGCAGCTGGTAAGTGTGATGTGTATAGTTCCTTCAAATCCCGTCGTGGTGGTAGGGATATCGAATTCTCTGCGTGGTTCTTGTATTTCATCTACATGTAGGATGGGTAGTTTTAGTACATGTAATTCTTCCTTTGAATATGTGATGAGTAATGTTTCTTGGTTAACGATTCTTCCCATAGTGAAGGTTTTGCCTTGTATACTGCACTCGTCATTTGTTACAAGTACAGATTTGGAAATTACTATATTTTGTTGGTGTTGAGGGCATTGTGCTTGTAATGCTGTTGGTTCGTTGCGAAACAGGTACATCATATTATCTCCAATGACATGTGTATATTCTTCTGGACATATAATCTGGCGTAGACTACAGTTTTGTTCGCTGTGGTTTTCTAGTACGGTAGTTGTGCAGTCATCAATAGAGTTGAGTTCCTTGTTGCATATGCTGAGGCTGTCTGTAATAACTTGGCACTTGTGTGCATTATACATCTGCTTTCCATCTCTCAATAATCGTCTCGGTAGGAGGTGGGGTTGGAAACATTTATTGTTAGTTTTGGAAATGATGGGAATTATTTCGTTATACATATAAACGGTGCGTTCTACTAAAGTTAGAGAGAGAATAAAGTGTAAAGTTTGTTTAACTTTAACGAATTTAACTTGCAAAAAGCGTTGAATAATATCAAAATCTTTAGAAGGTAGTTGTTCAGGATTTACATGTGAAATAGATTCCATAAATACCTTCGGTTTTATAATGCTAGGGTGGTACATTCCATGAGAGGCAAACGTGATAGCTTCCGTAATTCTAGTTATTAACTCGGTAATAGTTTCCGTCTGATAAATCAAATGTGTAATCAACAAGTCTGTTTTATCTTCATAATGGCATTTGAGACCAAAGCACCAATTGATTATGTTTTAGTTTGCCGTAATAATCCTCCAATGTTCTTGAACTCAACGAGATTCTCTTTTCATTTATATTTTGGTTAGTTTCAATTCGTTGCACTAATTTATCCAAATCATTATCATCTAAGTTTCCCGTAATTCCTTTAATTATTGAACCGAGTCCGTTTATTAGGCCTCTTTTATTCCTATTTATAACTAAATTATCAATTATCTGATTATTATGATCTATTAAATATTTCAAACGTTCTAATCCTACGTGTGGTAAGGTTACATTGTTACATTTTATAAGTTTATCGTAATTAATTCCTAGTTGTTGCGATTGTTCAATTAGTTTAGATAAATCTAGGGTATGAATGACGTGCCACTGTCCTTCGACGGCTCGTGCATTTCCCAGGGGCGCGACGATGAAGTGCTCATTGTCTGCTAATTGGCGGATCCGTAGCGCTTGCGTCATGGCCGTCAGCCTGAAACAATTTAACACTGTCTTTGTGAATTGTTGTTAGGCCTCTCAGACTTTTATATTCAAGTACATTATGTGGTAGTATTTTAGTAATAGTGAACGGTCCTTTAAATTTATTTTTATGTTTACCCCGTGCGGTAACCTTTATAAGTATCTGTTGTCCCACGGACATTTCTTGCTGCGTACGTGTTTTGTTTACTCGTTCGCGTGTTTTATTTTTTGTTTTATGCTGTAAATCATGTATCAATTTTTTGAGTTCTTTACATTGATTTGCGTGGTCGGCTACGTAGCTTTGGGTAGTCACACCATTAGGTTGTGGTACTCTGTTCCCATGACAAAAGTGTACCTCGTTTGGTGTATGTTTAGTTACACCATGTATGTTATTATTATAAGCATTCAAGGCTAAATTAATTTGGGTTTCGGATGTTACGTTCGGTATTGCCGTGCGTATTAATCTCAATATTTCTGTCAGAGTGGAGTGAAAGCGTTCTATATCAGCTTTTGATTGTGAATGACCAGTAGTAGTCACATGTGTTTTAATATTGTACGTTTCTAATAACTCTCGTGTCGTAGTGGACGTGAACGTGGTTTCACGATCTAAATGTATTTCTTTCGGTATACCGATTAACGAAAATATTTTAACAAGTATTTCACATATGGCGACATTGTTGTCGACAGTGATTAAAGTACAAGATGCCCATTTAGAGAATCTATCTACAATGGTTAAGAATTTTTGACGTCCGAAATGGTAAGTATCAATCTGCCATATTTCCATTGGACAATTGGGGGTAACGGTAGCCTCTAATGGGGCAGACTTTGGGTGTCTTTCGTATTTAGAGTTTTGACATATTATACATGTTTTTAAAAAATCTTTTATTTTGGTCCGCATGTTATTGAAATAGTGCGTCCGTTTTATTTTACTAAGTAAGGCATCTAGGCCCATATGACGTTGGTTCTCGATATGCGTCGAACGAATTACTTCTTTTTGTTCTTCTAAATTTATGGGTTCAATCTTAACATTTGTGAAACGTATTAATTTTAACGAGTTCTTATCAATATTTTTTCTATAGCATTCGCTTAAACACTCATATAGTCTATCATTATTTATAATTACTGCGTATTTATCCTTATCTAAACATGTTTTAATCAATTTTAAAAATACCGCTTCCGCATTTGCTAAAGGAATGCACCATACAAGGTCCGTACCTTTTTCTTTAGCTCTTAAACTATTCTTCTCAATATCGCTTAATTCGATAAAAATCCTATTCATACGCGGGGGTGGGTGTTCGTTACGAATTGGGATTCCACCCTCATGGTCATCCACATTGCTATGCACGGTGTCAGTGACACTCTGGGCACCCGAGGTGGCTTCTACTCGTAATGAATCGTGCTCCTCACCGTCCTCACTATAATGAATTTCGACCCTTGAAAGTGCGTCGGCTACATGATTATTACAACCTCGCTTATGTCTAATTGTATAATCATATTCTTGGAGTTTAAGTCTCCACCTAGTAAGTTTAGCATTGGGTTCTTTCAATTTGGTTAACGATACTAACGGTTGATGATCCGTTTCTATAATAAAATGTTTACCATAAATATACGGACGGAATTGCTGGAGGGACCATAGTATACCAAGCAATTCTTTTTCCGTCGTATTATACTTGGTTTCCGTTTTCGACAGTGTCCTAGAAATATAGGCAATAGGTTGAGATTTTTGGCTCAACACAGCCCCCAGAGCAATGTTACTTGCATCTGTGGTTACAGTGAATTCTTCGTTAAAGTCGGGATATTTTAATATTGGGGCATTCATCAGTAATTCTTTACATAGCCTAAATGCATTTAAAAACTTTTCGTCTTGGTTATTTATTTTTACGTTTTTTCGGGTACATTCTGTGAGTGGTTTCGTCACTCTGCTTAAATTTGGGGCGAATTTACGGTAGTAACCGATTAGTCCTAGAAAAGATTTTATATCCCTGACTGTCTTTGGTAAGGGAAATTTTCTTATAGCATCAAGTTTTGCGGGATCAGGTTGCAGTCCATCACCATTAAGAATATGGCCTAAGAATTTAATTTCTTCCTTGACAAATTCACATTTATTGATATTTATTTTTAAATTTGCTTCCCGCAGGGCGTTGAAAACTATTTCTAAGCGCCTGAGGTGTTCTTCTTCGTCGTTGGCATATACTATAACGTTATCTAAGTATACCAAACATATTTTCCCTATGTATTTACGTAATACATTATTCATCATACGCTGAAATGAAGCAGGAGCATTTTTTAATCCGAATGGCATTCTAACAAATTCGTAGTGTTGATTAGGAATAGTGAATGCTGTCTTTTCTATGTCTTGATCAGACATTTTGATCTGGTGGTACCCACTTGTCAGATCTAAAGTTGAAAAGTATTTATTACCATGTAACTGTGAAAAAATGTCTTCGATGTTTGGGAGCGGAAACTTGTCACTACGTGTCTGTTCGTTGAGTTTCCGATAGTCTATGACCATCCTCCACTTTTTTATACCCGATTGGTCGAGTTTTTTCTCGACGATGTGGACAGGGCTTGCCCAAGGCGAATCGCTTGGTCGGATGATTCCATCCTTCAGAAGTTGAGCGACTTGTCTTTCAACTTCAAGCCTCTGTTCGTACGGTAATCGATAAGCGCGTTGATACACGGGCTCTTCTTTAAGTAATTTTATTTCATGTTTTACATGAGGTGAGCAATTAACTACCAGTTCTTCAGAGAATAAATCCCTATTTTTCTCCAATAACTCATCAAGTTTACTCATATCCATTACATGGAACAACTGAACTTGTTTGGTTGGAGTTTTTAAAATATTATTTGAGTTGTTTAAAATTAATGTTGCATTCATTAATTTTAACATATCTATTCCCATTAACACATCGTATTTATGGGAAAAGTCAAAAATATAAAAACGCATTTCAGCATTATTATTGCCGAATACTTTTCTCCAAAATGGCGTCACGACTGTACCTCTATGGGCGGTCGTAGAGTGCGCTGTTTGTACAGTAAACTCTTCATTTATATATCTACAGTCACGAAACAATCTATTATATACATTTTTAGTCATGAATGATTTGGAGCTTCCCGTATCAATCAGAATTTTCATATTTAATGGCGCTACTATATATGGTAGGCCATTATTGATATGATTCAGGTGGATTAGGTTTCTCGGGGAGATTCTTGGTCTTCCCAAAAATCCGGCCGTTCCTGATCATTGCTGTCGGTATAGAATAGCTCCTGCGCCGTACGTCCGTTGCCGAGGTCGATGACCGGGCCTTTAGGAGGTCGGGACATTGGGGCCGTTCTCATACTGACATCACCGGCACGTGTCTGGTGCGTATTAAAATTGTTGTTGTTATTTCCGTGCCACGGGCGGTTTTGTCCGAACTTATTATTATGCGTTTGGTTATTATTATGCCACGGTTTATTATTATAATTATTGTGATTAAAATTATTATGTGGTTTGAACGAGCTTTGCGTTTGCGGAGTAAAAGGTTTATTTGATTGTTGTCCTGGCCGCATAAAATTAGATGGTCCTGCTTGTGGAAACACAAGATTTTGTTTAGACCGCTGGTGGAGCTCGCCATGGGCCTCCAACATTCTTATTTCTGTGCACAGGGCATCATAATTTTTTGTTAAGTTTGCGCATTTAATGTGCGTTGGCATGAGGTTTAATAAAGTATTTCGAGCCGTATCTTTGTATGGTTCCATCAATATGTGAGCACTAGGCCCTCCATATTGATCGGAAATTTTAATTTTAATCGAAAAGAGAATTTGGTTGATCTCATGGATCGTTGAGGAGAAATCCTTCTGACCGCGGTTGAAGTTTATCAATTCTGTTTGTAATAACGTCACAGACTTATTGTCCCCACATTCGTTTTTCAATGTTTCTAATATTGTTTCAATATTGTTATCATGATCGCTCATGAGAATTACGTGAAGTGCTTTCCCACGTAATCTTGAGATTATTTTCTCAACATTATTTGGCGTATTGCCGTTTCGAGTAATATAACCCCTGGCTGATTTTATAAATAAATTAATATCTTGGGGAGAGCCACTGTACTCCAATATCGATTCCGAGTATTGGGGAGCGGGCCTCTCATTTGGCTGTGCCATTTTAATAAATTAGAAATATACGAAGTGACTTTTAATTAGAAAAAAAATAGTTTTCTCTCTAACCTTTTGGATAAGGAAGGGAAGGGATCTATCGTACGTATGGGATAGACGATCAATTGAAAAATGTACTCACAGAAGTATTGATGCGATGATCTTCATTGCCTAGTTAACGAATTTGTTTGGTGTGTGGTCCTCTTCGCGTCGAGATATTAAAGAATATCTAAGAAGTCCTGGCTACGGCCAAGTTTAACAGCTTCTTCGAAATGACCCACGTACTGGGCGCCAGTTAACTTTTGTTGTCTTCTTAGTGTTAAAAAAAAGAATATAACTTGTGGATGATTTATCCTTTATTAATTAATTTAAACAATACAACTTAAAATATGTAAGTACAATTTCAAAGGGAAACTATTAAGTGAACAATACGACAAGCAAGTGCTTGGATTCGATACACGGAATAGAGTGTCGTCTGGAAGCTGGAGTTGGGGTTTATATAGTCCATGCTGGTGCGGTGGAGTGGGGCGTCATCTTCCTATTTTCGGGCTGCGTGTCAAAGTGTCAATGTGTCATTCCGATAATGGGGTTATTGTACCAGTGCACGTGGGACACGTGGTCTTTCTTAAATCGATCCTTTGTTTTGGGATTGCTGTGCGTGTGGCCGCGTGTTGTTTTAAGTTCATCTAAATGTTCGTTTGTTTATTAATGGTCTTCTCCAAGTAGCCGTAGAAGGGTACGTGTTGATATGTCGTTTCAGGGATTGTGATTAGAGTATATCGTCCCGGTGATTGTCCTTGTCCGGATGCAACTGCTATCCATAAACTATTAAGGTTTAATAGTTTATTTTAGGCGAGATGAAGTGCTGGTTGTAATGGGCGTGCTGCGATGTCTTCCTGTAGGTGAGGGTCGTCTTGGGTGGTTAACTCGCGCGAAGCAAGGCACGAGGCACATGAATTTTGCATCATTTTGGTCAAGTCTAACCCAAAGCTTCTGGAAGATTTATTCGTTCGGAATTGGCTTAGGAGTACTAATTGACAAAGTTAGCGCTGTAAAATTCACACATTTCCACTACTGCGCGGTGAATTTCAACGGTTACAATAAAATTATCAGCAATGATTTACGTGTCTATCGAGATGATTTTTCGAACGCTGACCCAGCAGCATTATTTATTCAATTATTTTACAAATGTAACTTAAAGGAGTGAATTAATTGCAGTACCCCCATCAATTAATTAATTACACCTATATAGATATTAGACACTTGGTACATTTTATAGGTGAATTACACTGTTGGCAATTTCAGTCACTCTCCTCTGTTTTCCAGAACTTCAATAAATGTAAAACTATTGTTTTTATAAGCAATAATTGTTCGCCTGAAACACTCATCCACATTGAAAAAATCTCCTGATAAAAAATACATGACGCCAACGGGACTCGAACCCGTGTCCATTCAGTCCCGTTGGCGTCATGTATTTTTTATCAGGAGATTTTTTCAATGTGGATGAGTGTTTCAGGCGAACAATTATTGCTTATAAAAATAATTGTTATCCTTTGTGCTATGCATAAATAAAATCTTGTCTTAAAAACATTAATTTATCAAAAAAATAATAAGTAAAACTATTGCATTTG
This sequence comes from Hesperophylax consimilis, assembly GCF_061612785.1. Lineage (NCBI taxonomy): Eukaryota > Metazoa > Arthropoda > Insecta > Trichoptera > Limnephilidae > Hesperophylax > Hesperophylax consimilis. The sequence goes on along the minus strand of NC_142841.1, from coordinate 6,153,365 downwards.
ATCACTATCACTTAAAACATGGGAGACAATGCGCAATATTGAATATAAAGTTTTTTAAACAGTTTTTTTCATTGGGGAGTTGGTATCATAACGTGACTGTGGGCAGTATTATCCCAGCGATAATAATTAATTACATGCCTCGGAGTTCGATCGCAAAACGTACGAAAAGCTCTTAAGCCAGGAAAATTTTATAACGCCCGCCATAGAAGCTCATTAACCCTGGACTATTGCATGTTATTCCAGAACATTCAGGGGTACTCAACTTAACTGGCTTTAAACCCTTGTCCAGGGTTATTCAATTACTCAATTTAACAAGATTTAGTCAAAATGAAGGCATGGCTATTCTAAAAATTACAAATAAATACGAGCAACGAACATTCATTTATCTTGCACCTAAAATATTTAATACGATTGGCATCGTCCGCTTTTATATGTATGCCAATTGCACCACTGAATTAAAAAAAAATGCTGTTAAAGCGGATAATAGAGCATGATTTTTTTAAAAATGATACTGTCTCTAAGTATATTCACACTAGTAATCTATTATTGATATTATGCATGTAATCTTATGTTATATACACATGGGTGAGTTGTGTGCCTTCGAGTGTGTGTATGTATATAAGTAATGAGTACGTTGCCTTTGTTAAATCCATCTGTCTATGAATTTTATAATAGAGCATGATTTTATTAAATAATACTGTCTATAAGTATATTTAAACTAGTAATCTATTATTGATATTATGCAAGTAATCTTATGTAATATACACATGGGTGAGTTGTGTGCCTTCGAGTGTGTGTATGTATATGAGTAATGAGTACGTTGCCTTTGTTAAATCCATCTGTCTATTGATTTTATAATAGAGCATGATTTTATTAAATGAGTCTCCAAGTATGGTAAGTTTTTAGATTTTCACGGCCAAAAGCATTTTTGTTGTTTGTTTTTGGGGTGTTGTTGTGGGTTCACACATCTTCGGATCTACCGGATCTGCCCTGATGATGGACACTGCAACGCTGTCCGAAACGTCGGCTAAAGAAGGAGTTAGCGCAACACGGCATAACACCCCAAAAACAAACAACAACAAAAAGTCTCCAAGTATACAAGTAAGTACAGTAGGATCTATTATTGATTTTATGCATGTAATCTTATATATGAGTGTGTTATGTACCTTCGAGTACGTGTACGTATGTGAGTAATTTTTGTTAAATCAATCTGTTTGTGAATTTTATGCCTTTGTATTGTAGTCACTCTAAATTTTATTCTTCTTTCTATATTTTCTAAAATATGATTTCTCATTATTTTTGTGCTTTAATGTTATCATTAATATTGTGAAACTGTCCTGTTCGAAAACTGCTTTGGAGATTTGGAGAGTGTTTATAGTACAGAAAAAAATTAAAAAGACATTTGCAACTTTAATCGCTAACTACTCGAGCGACTGTTGTCATATATTATATACATTTACCAAATTATTTAATTAATACCATTCCTCAAAATATTAATATGAAAACATATGAAACTGTTTACTATTGTTTAAAGCCAATATATCCACCTAGATTTCACCGTTTATCTCATATGTCTAGCTTCTATAAACTTGACAACAAAGTTATCGAATCTATCTCAAACGGTAAACTGATTACAAATAATATTGTGATACGTAGATAATCGAATAACAGAAAACATTCCGAGGACTTTTCATTTAATTTAATTTGGGCCTGAAAAGCGCAAAGGAAAAATTCAAAGTCACTGCTTTTTCGGGTATGGAAAATTCAACGAACGGAGATGAAGGCGGAAAACGGATGTCACGCCCATGTTCATTTTATTTTATATGTTTTCTTTTCGTGTATTTTCATGAAAACATTCTTAATCTACGGTGAAGATATTTTTAAACACGTTAACATGAATTCTGCCTTTTATTTATTTTAACAAAAAACAACTTAATTAAACAGTCGTAATACTCCACACAGGGGGCCCCGAGTAAAATAATTTAACTTAGGACAAATGTCTTATTTGAGGATTCTGTGTGGAGAGTCTTTTTATGGAAAGGAAGGAGATGAAGTTTTAAGAAGGAAAAAGGTATGAGCGGTGGGTAGAAATCTGGAGGGTCGGTGTGTCTAGGAGTGACGGACATATGAATCCATCGCGATGGGTCGAGAGACTCCTGCTGGAGAGATCAAATGGTCTCCATCAGCCAATCTCAATCCGCTGCCAAGACCTACACAAACTTCACACCATGAACCCCGAGCACCCCTGCTCTGCCATATCCCACTTGAGGTGATATATGGCAGAGGTGTTGGCTATTCAATAAATAGGTAACAATACCCGCCTCCCAAATTGAGATTACATATCATTGATGTAAACAAAAGTTCCTTTCATGACGATAAAGCACTATTAGACGTATAAATAACATATTAGATATTATGTATAAATGAGAATTAACCAACATCTGTGTTTCACAAAAAAATAGGGCGCGTTCCATCATCGGTATTTCAAAGAGCAGGAAAAATTGCTAGTTTTATACTGCTCAATTTACACATTTTTTTAAAATCTAAGTAATTAAAAATATGATAGGTATTACCTGTTTTAGTAAGTACATTGCAGTGAGAAAGTAAAAAATAATAATATGATATGTTTGGTAGATGGGACATAAATATTGTAATATTTTGTTCGTACAAGTTTAAAAGTAAAATTTATCTTGGAGTAGCTAGAATTTTTAATACACACTTAATATATTTACAATCTGCTTCTTCTTGGTATAGCTGACATTTTCGCAGGCTTTAATGGTTTCTTTTAACATCTACTCGTAAAAGTATTGCTATCAAATAAAAAATCTCAAACACTATAAAAAAATGATCAAATTGAGAGACTTGAGTAAAAGACGCTTGTGTGCTTTTATGCTGACATTTTAAAGTGTTCCTCATACAGTATTATAGCTTCTGTAAGAGTGTTCTTCTTGCTACCCGATTACCTTCTTTAGATTTCACTCTCTTAAAAGGCTCCGGTGAGAGTGAAAAGTGATGTTAAAGGGAAGAGGTTACTTTTAAAAACATATAATGCGTATCGATAAAACCACTTGACTTTTTTCCTTCATCTGGGAACAACTAGGCTGGAAACAATCAATAAAGTATCAAACTATAATAAGATGCAATATTCCTGTATAAAGTAGTCAACAATAATATGCAATGCCCAGAGTTGCTAAACAAGATTCCATTCAATGTACCTGCGCGTTCAACACGCTCTTGTGTCTTTTTCAGGGTTGATCAAAGCAAAACGAACTCTAAGCAGAATTCTTGCCTGAACAGACGATGCTATAATTACAATAGCGTATTATCCAAGGTTGATATTTTCAGTTGCGAACTTACCAAATACAAGAGGTCTATAAAAGAATATTTCTATGATGGTTTGTGAATAATGTTTATGTCTCTATTGTTTATATCTCTATTATGATTTGGCTTATATCTACAACCTCTCTCCATGGCTATTAATGTATTGTTTTGTAAATTTTTCGTTTTATATAATCTTTTGTTTTGTATATATTTTTTAATTCATATTCTTTTCTCACAAATTTAAATAACTTATTCTATATTATGCTGTCTCAGATAAAGTCACAAGGAGGAAATCCATAATTGGATTTATTTTACTATATAATACTTATGTACAAACTGATTAAATGTAAACTGTCGATTTCCCGAAAATGAATAAATAAATAAATAAAGATACGATATGAATGGTAAGGAAGGTGATATAAAAGTGGCCAGGTAATGAAGGCAGTGAACTGAATATGTCGTGCAATAAATCTCCTTTTTTGTCTATTTGATCAACTATTTGAATTTCATTTTTATTTTCTTGAATTAATGTATGAATGAAGTGGAATCTTAGAAATGGAAATTGTCCCACCCTCGACATCCGATTGAGCTGAAACTCAACAGATAGGCTCGTAGCAACGCATTCAATCAAAGTTTGATAGCAATCACTCATACGCATTATATGCGCATTTCTCTGAAATCGGATGACATTGCAGTTCACACTCACATACGAAATACATATAATTTATATCCAATTGGGATTTGGCTCAGTTGTGAGCATGGTTGACTCCAGTCCCTGGGGAGGAAGGTTCAATCCTCAGTCAAAGCATTTTTGTTAATTGTTTGATGTATTAAAAGACATTTTGAAATTTCACAACAGTTAAAAGCCAGTCCCCAAGGAGGAAGATTCTTTATTATTATTAATAATAATAAACTAAAATAACCTTATTCTCTATTTACGGGTTGATTAAATAAATGTCTTCTTCATTGGCATCCACAAATTGATTATAGAAATTAGGTTGAACCATTTACGATTTTCACGAAATGAATTTTAGCTTGAATAAATTAATTTTGCACGGATCTTCACTGTAAAGATCTAATAGAATTTTTCAGACCTATATGTCTTTCAGCAACAAATAACAAATTCCGAAATGTGAGATGATTTCAGATGAAGTTGTCTGATTTATTTTTCATAAATGAACTGCAAAAGTATCTTCTAAGTTGACCTTCACCATTTGAATACGGTGACCTTGTATAAAATAGAATAGTTGGAAGTCCAATGACTATAGCAATAGGAGCGATCCCTAGCCTTAATTGGCTCCTTTTTGTACGACAATCAAGTAAAATGAAGTGTTTTGCTCGGAGCTAAAAGAGAAATATTCCTTTAATAATCCACGCTCAAATTAATAACAAAGTTGTCATTTTGATTACGTCTGAGGCGAATTCTGAATTCAAGATATCCTTTGTACTTATGACTTCTTAAGGAAAGCATTAAATACATTCAACACGGAGCTTTTTCAAATTGGAGCTACGCATTCGTTTGGTCATTCACATGTATGCATGGCGTCGAAATACTAAGAATTTTGATCATATTTCATACATTTTTACCTTGCCTTTGATCTAAGTTGTTATTTGAGAACTCAACGTTATTGGTTATGTAGGTACTCTATAACTAACTTCGGGTTCTAAATCTTTTAATATTCACAGATAATCCGCAGGGTTGCAACTGCCTTGCGATTCTGTACCAAACGGAAATAACTTCCGTCCTGAATGAAGCTTTATTGTTCCGATATTTATTGTGCTGTATCTACTCCTATTGTATTGCACATATTATGTACTACGTAAAGTCTTAAAAAAATCTTCTGGAAAAGGGTTTTTTGATGAAAATAACCAGTAATTCCTAACTTCTATTATATTTTTATGGAAAAAAAACCCCTACTGTCCCTACCTCAATGCTGCAGTAAGATATAAATACCATAAAGTGCTTGAAATAGGTAACCTGATAATATAGTGCTCATTCTTATCTTCTGCACATCATCCCCAATTATAGTATGGTTCTGATTGATTGTAATTTCTTTGGATGTCACGTTTATCGTACTTGAAAATTATCAAGATATTTTATGTGACTTTCAAAATTATTTGAAATCGGAAAATTATGAGCAGTTAAAAATTAACTCGTATATCTTGTTTAGCGCTTGTACACTTTCTTACATATAAAACTAATACACAATTATATAAAAGGATACGTGATGAAAACATACTAAAACTGAACTCATGATTGATGAATGACTTTTTTTAACGTAGTCGTTTATTTATTTGGCGTTTGACAATAAAATGAATAAGTACTACTAAGGAAGGCAGTATAAGTAGGTATTTATGATGATAAAAAGCTTAGTCTAATTGTTGTAAATGTTGTAAATTTTGTGTAGCAGGAAGAAGCTAAATTTGTGATAAAGCTGCCGAATAATGAATTCGCAGAGCAACTGAAACTCACGGTCACGTACAGTGTATAGCGGCCAACGGTTTACAATACCTGACCGGATGCAACCTCTAAGCCTTAATACATATTTCCCCTGCACGAACATCCTTCCTATAAACCCCTTGCATAATGCGCCCGGCAATAAGGGTACGTGATCGACTAAACTCCCTTCATTATTCCTTCCTCACCGCGGTTGGTTTTAGCCAGTTGGCTTGCCGACTAAAAGGAACTGAGCCATCTATTCCGATTGAAATGAAATGCAATATAATTAATTTTTCGATGTCGTGTTTAAACTCAGTTCTCTGAAACGTGTATTTGAGGTTGATAAGTTATTCAATAACTCGTGTGATACCCTAATATTTCATTACGTTAGTTGTGGAAGGAGCGTTCTCAAATGAAACACGTTTCAAGGTACAGTCGAGATATTTTAACAGATTTTTAGGTGTATACGTGCGGCGTACCCGACGAGCTTTGCACAGTTATCACAAATAATTATGATCCACAAGGTTTCACAGTCCGTATACTTGAAAATCTCTAATCAAGGCCTGGTGTATCAGTTACTTTATGCTCGGCTTGGTTGAAATGTCTAGGTAAATGTGGTTTAGCACATACTGCGTATACAGGCCGTTAGCATAGATAAAATCACCAATATCACACGTTTTGTCTATGATTTTAATAGAGGAACGTATTAAATTATGTTTTAAAATTTCAACGACGGGCGGTTTATTTTGAAGCTGATTTGATTTACGAGTTGATTTATGATAATTTTTCCACTTAAATCAGCATGGTGCTATATGCAAGGATATGTACTAATCAATGTAAATAGTTTTTTTTTTTGCTGGAGTCGGTGAACTATTTTTGAAATCACGACGAACTAACCGCTAAAAACTGTTCTCTCATTGGAACTTTTAAAATTCTTCTTATACATAACCAGACTGTTTAAGATTGGACATCTTTATCAATTAATATCATGGACATTTCCCTTCGCTCGATGAATCATCGAAGTCCATGCTAAAACTGTGGTAATCATTTTATTAAATTTAAAAGCATACATAATATTCAAGGTAACATTAGATATATAAGAACAGTAATAAAGATACAATAATACAAGGTTTTCCAATAAGAGGTGTTATGTTGAATAGCCCGCTATTTCGGAAGATGTTACTTTTGAAGCTGTCATTTTTTGACATTTGACAAGTAAAAACTGCGCCATTAATAAAAATGGAACGATACACGCTTCAACAACGCATTGAAATTATTAAAATTCACTTGAGTGAATCGAATGCAAATCATCTTGAGTGATGAGGCCCATTTCCACCTCGGTGGCTTTGTCAACAAACAAAATAGTCGCATTTGGGGCTCGGAAAACCCATGAGTTATTGTTGAAAAGCTTCTTTATCCTCAACGTGTGACTGTTTGGTACGGTTTATGGTCCGGCGGAGTCATTGGACCTTACTTTTTCGAAATGAGGCTGGAGCAACAGTTACGGTGAATGGATTGCGCTATTAAGAGATGATTAATGATTTTTTATGGCCGGAATTGGATGGTATTGATCTGAAAAACGTTAACTTTCAACAAAACTGCGCTACGTGCCACACAAGCAACCAAACCATTGATCTTTTACGATTGAATATCAAAATAACACCTCTTATTGGAAAACCCTGTATTAGGTATATTTAAGGTGGTTATGCCTCACTACTTACTTGGCGAACCTATACTTAGAGTTAGGTACAAAATCACTCATTGTTCATCCAAATTCGCTAAACTTAGGTGGATTCATTGGTTACTGCACGACCTTTTTTGAATATACATTGTTTAAACGCGATTTTAAATTGACATTTTTTTTATAGGTCTTGTTTCGTCGGTAAGGTTATTGTATAGTTTGGGAGCAAAATATCGTGAAGTTTCTTTGTCCAAATGTATTTATTATTTTAGGCTTCGGTAGGTATTCTTTTGATTTATGTTCTGTATTTCTGTTCATTGAGACGCTTTTTTTAAAGAGGTTAAATAAGATTGTTTTGGCGTAAACATCTAGTACTGTTAAAGATATCTTCTGTGCTTATTTTAAGGAGACTTTATGGATTACTTTTATGATTAATTTTTGAACCTTTAACAGTTAATCTCTGGCCGAAAGAGTTGCACCACACTATGCAATTATTCCATATTCGATGATCGTTTGGCGGATAGCGTAATATACAATTTTCAAAGGCACTGGGAGTTCGGTTTAAGATGTGCATCAAACATCGCTTTTTACATCGAAAGTTTCCGCAATAACGGGTTAAAAAAAACACATAACGCTGCCTTAGTTCTTGTATGTTCAATAGACCATTTAGCAAATTTTACAGGAGACTTTTTTTTTGTTTTTACAGGCAAATTCTAAAAAATTCTCGATATTGGTCATTTTGTTTAATACATATGTGTAACAGCTAATTATTAAAGATCATTTTTCGAAGATTGAAGCTATAATATGCCCATATTATGACTTTAAAGGTGGACGTTAAACATGGCTTGAAAATGATGAATGATTATTTTGGATATTGAACATATCGTCTGGAGATTGAACAATTCGGCTCCCATAAGTTTGAGGTATTTTTTGTTCAATTAGCCAATTAGTGGTAAATTGCATATACAGGATGATTTTCAGATTTCAAATACTTAACTTTTATCTAAGTTAGTAGTTGACTTAAAGTATTACTTTAAAATATACAAAGAGTTGTGCTCTTGAGCAGTGTTGAGCCAAAATTTCGGCTTAACTGTTGATCAGTAGGATTGGGAACAGCGGCCGATAGAATCGTTGTCGATGATTAAATCAACTTTTGGTGGCAATCATGCAAACACATGCGGATGTAGACACATTTCTCTGAAATTGGATGACATTTCTGCAGTTAATATACGAAATAAATGTCGGTCCTTCCGAATCGGGATTTGGCGCAGTAGTTGACTCAAGAACCTGGGGAGAAAGGTTCAATCCTCGTTAAAACCATTTTTTTCTTTGAAATTGGTAGCCGGCTCAAGAGATGGCGCAACCAGATCTGATTTTTGCCATGTGTTTAGTTTGACCACATTCTTAGTTTCTTTTACAAACTAATGGCTTTCCTGAACTTTCTTTGCAAAAACTTTCTCATCAACTTTCTTTCCTCCGTAGGGTATTTGCCACGATAAAGTAATCATGCATGAACGTATCTCGGATATATTGTCAGGAGAGTACAACTTTATGTGATTTCTGAGCAGAAAATATTGATACGCTTTTAGTTGACAATTTGTTTCTTTTGATGTCAATGTATAATAAAGCTAAAACGGTAAATCAGATTTGACATGCTAGATGTAATAAACGGAGTGAAATAAAATACGTGATTTCGTTTGGCACATTGATTCTATTATTTTTCAACTCTTTTTGATTTCAGAAATTGCAAGAATTTATTTTCCTGAACATAATATTAATACTATTTCTTATATGGTACCATTGATGTTCAAATATTGATTTTTCTGAAATAACTTATATCAATTACTTATTTTTTTCTGAAAAAATAAGTAATTGAATCACAACAAAGCACTGTTGTCTCAACTTAATGCATTTATAAGTTAATTACCTTAATGATTTGCTCTTATAATAAGTATTCTACTGCCGCACAACCATGAAAAATCACTGGGAATTATAATTGTAGAATTTGTTAAGCCGATACTGATATTCCCGATGATGATCTAGCAATGTTTATTGCAGGATTGGCGCATTGCTAGTCAATCCAAGGGAGCCTGCCATGTCTCAATACAAATGACTATCCTATCACAGCTGTGGTTTCAAGAATTCCCCCATTTTTACAAAAAAATTATTTCATCACTTATTCGAATGAGAATTGGACATTGTTCCGCTCCTCCTCACCATTTTCATGTGCTTGACTCCCTATATTATACATTTTCACGTGCTTGACTTCCTATATTATACATTTTTACGTGCTTGACTTCCTATATTATACATTTTCACGTGCTTGACTTCCTATATTATACATTTTCACGTGCTTGACTCCCTATATTATACATTTTCACGTGCTTGACTTCCTATATTATACATTTTCACGTGCTTGACTTTCTATATTATACATTTTTACGTGCTTGACTTCCTATATTATACATTTTCACGTGCTTGACTTCCTATATTATACATTTTCACGTGCTTGACTTTCTATATTATACATTTTCACACATTTTCACGTGCTTGACTTCCTATATTATACATTTTCACGTGCTTGACTCCCTATAGCATACATTTTTACGTGCTTGACTCCCTATATTATACATGTTGCGGTCTTGAAGAGGGAACTTTAGATCAAATATTTTTTAGTAAACAAATATCCTCTTTTATATCAAGTCTTATCTAAAATTGTCTCCCCTCCATTCAACATCTCATCTCTTCTATGTCTGAACTGACTCCAATCTTCCATTTAATTTTGAAATTTGCCCATTTAAACAAAATTAATAAATTAATTCACATTCCGTCTCTCTATAATTTAAAATAATGGCCTAGCACCCTTGAAGAGTGTTCTAAGAAAAACACAGAAAAAATTTATATAAAAAACTTGAATAGAACCTTCACAGAACTTGAAAATCAACTTTGAAATTTGATGAATTGTTCCTGTGAAACAACCCGTTCTAAGTGGCAAGGTATTGGAACAAAAAAAACGTTTTAATTTTGTATGCTATAGGGATTTATGCAAAGCAAAAGTTCTTTTCAGAAATAATCCATACTTTTCCTAATTATATTTATTTTCCCCTATTCCTTCTACTTGACTCCCTAATGTCTCCCCTAATGTTGGTGCCATAGTCTCACTGGCTCTAGGCTGTATTTAGATGGGTTTTTAATGACGAAAAATTCCTCCTTACCTAATTAATTTATTTATTAATTTAAAGATTTACTGCATAATACAGTGACAACAGAAGGTTTTTTTATTTTTAAAACAACAGCGAAAAATAACAACAACAAAATAAATAACTAAAACACTTGCAAAATGAATATAATATATTTGTATATACAATAATACACACAATTTTCCATTTAGATGTTCATAATATAAGAAAGGAGAAAAAATAAATTAACCGGTTTTAAAAGTGCAGATGGCATCAAAATAATACAAATTAATAGATAATACGTAATTTCAAGTGAATAAAAGTAATTTACACTAAGAAGTAAATGAAGAAAATAAATGTATTCGCTCCTACGCGATACTCCTGAATAATAATACAAGCTGCATAAAAACATCATTCAGGTATTTCTTAAATAATGATAAAGTTATATTAAATATGTCGACGCTTGAGGTGAATTTATTTCTAAGTGTACGAAGGCGAGATAAAGGTGCTTGTATGTAGTAGTGAGACTTGGAATTATTATTGTAGAATAATATATTTTACATGATTTATCGATTTGGTACTTTAAAATCGATGATATGCAGGGGGAGTTCACAATGTGTTGAATAGGTACCTATGTGAAGTTTGAAATTAATAAATCGTAAAAATTTATGCTGCACACGTTCGATATTTATTATATGAATTTGATATTATGGATACCACAGTAATGAATTGTATTCTAACATGTTGTATACTAGCGACAAATATACGATTTTAATAACTTCCAATGAATCGAAATCAAATTCTCAACAATTCACAAAATGTTGCATTTAAAAAAAAACAGATGATTTAATGCGGATTTGAAGCGAAGCTTCTAGCCAACGAGAAAAATAGAGATTCTCTTTAATATGACTGTCGTGAGGTATTCGAATAAAAAAGGTAAGTTCTATGGAAGCATCTAGCAATAAGCCTCTGAATGGAACTTTACCGGAGATAATATTTTTTTCCCGAATGACCTGTCTTAGACAGAATTCTCAGAACTGCATCTCGAATATAGATTTCCCTCTCGGTGTAATAGCATTCAATTAATCATATATTTTCTTTATCCAAGCCGGCGTACATCACAACATGTATTGTTAAATCCACAATAGTGAGGGTCTGTTGTCTCTGATAATTGATTGTAATTCTTGACTGACGCAGTAGGTAATGCTTGTTAATAACGACGGGCGCGTTAAAATTTCTTTATAATATCAAGTAGGTAAATAATGCACAAAGATATCACCGAACTCAAATATAACAGATTTCTTTCAATCTTTCGAAATAATATTAAACAATAACAAACAAGACACATTACTTTTTGGAGATTTCAATATCGATATCTCAAAAGACACTGATACTACACGAAGATATATTCACACCTTGAAATCATATAACTTTTATTTATTTAACACAATGTTTCCCACAAGGGTAACTAATAACACCAGCTCGTTGATAGATCACATCATTACAAATAGGACAAATGTTTCCGGCACAATTTCAAACATTGATGATCCCCTTAGTGACCACAATATACTTATATTGGATTATGAAAATTCCTTGAAAAACCTTCCCAATAACAGATCCGCAATAAACCTCACAAATGCTTACAAAATAAATTATCAAAAATTAAATACTTCACTTAAAAGTTGTAAATTTGATCATTCGTCTGATGATGTAAACAAAAATTATAATAATTTCGCTGACTATCTCCAGAATGCTATAAATTCAAGCAAAACAAAAGTAAAAACAAATACAGGGGACAAAAGACTGAACAATACTCCATGGTTTGATGCTGAACTTGATACACTTATTAAAAAACGAAATAGTATATTTAAACTAATTTTTTATTTAATCTAGCCAATGAAATAACATTAGTGCATGATAGTATGGAATCATTATATCTTCAACCTACCACGGAATTAGAAATAAGTAAAATAATAAATTCCTTAAAACTAAATGCAAGCGCTGGTTATGATACACTCAAATGTAAGACAGTTCTAAGTCTCTCCACAGAATTGGTTCCTATTTTATCAAAGTTAATTAATCAGTGTCTTAAAGAGGGAACTTTTCCAGATAGTTGCAAAATTGCTAAGGTAATACCAATTCACAAAGGTGGGTCCAAAACGGATACCTCAAATTACAGACCCATTTCTATCTTACCAATCTTATCTAAAATCTTTGAACGTGTAATCTACGATAGATTAAACAACTTTCTATCAAAAAAAAAGTTCTTATATAAAAAAACAATATGGCTTTAGGAAAAAATCAAACACACTTGCGGCAGTAAATGACTTAATCAGTAAACTTAGAAGCAGCATTGATGGTGGAAATTATATTTTATCTATACTAATTGACCTTCAAAAAGCCTTCGATACAGTAAGCCATGACATACTTCTCAAGAAACTCGAGAAAATTGGTGTAGTTGGTCCTGCTCTTAATCTATTCAAATCATATCTTAGCAACAGAAAGCAATTCGTTAGAATCAATAGTCAAAATAGCAACCACCTACCAATAAACAAACTACGGAGTTCCGCAAGGATCCATACTAGGACCACTTCTGTTCCAAATTTATATAAATGATATCTCCCAATTAGATTTAAATGGTGATATTTTTTTATACGCAGATGATACTGCAATTTTCTACTGGGGTAAAGATTTAAACATCTTACTAGAAAATGCACAGAGTGACTTAGACAAAATTAACAGTTGGCTCCAATCAAATATATTAACAATGAATGTTAAAAAACAGGATACATGATTTTAAGCTCAACTCGTAAAATAATTCCTCCTCATGTACCCTTAAAAATTGAAAATAACAACGTTCAAATCCTGATACAGGAGAAATATCTTGGACTGTGCATTGATAAACACCTAACTTTTAAACAGCATATTCAAGATATTAAAGATAAAATCACCCCCTTAATTAGCGTATTCAGCCGGATATCATATCTGTTACCAAATAAAATTAAAAAAGGTTTATATTATAGCCTCGTACACTCACATTTAAACTACTTGGTTGAAATCTGGGGAAATACATGTGAAACATATATAAACAAACTACAGGTAACACAAAACAAAGTAATCAAAAAACTATTTCACTTCAAAACTAGAACATCAACAAAAAAATTATATATGGAAACAAAACTATTAAAATTAAGAAAATTATATGAAAAAATTATAAGTACAAAGCGAATACCCAGAATACTATATTATATAAAGGGATGAAATATTATAACGCGCTGCCGGAAAACCTTAAGTCTGCCCCAATTGAAAAGTTCAAGATGTTGTGTAGGAGCCACATCAAGCAAGAAAAAAAAACATAGTATATTTGAATGTAATAATTAATTAGTCATTTGTAAACTTAAATGTACAAATTACTAAAATAAAAACAATAAATAAAATAAATAAAAAATAAAAAATATAATACATGTCTTCTTATTTACAAAATAAATAATAAACTCATACATACAAATACAGAACTCATTAAAACGTTCCAAGTACACACACACTTTACACGGCAACACGATAAAATACATTTAAACACCATAAATACTCGTTATGGCAAGCAATCCATTGGTTACGAGGGAAGCAACATATACAATTGCCTCCCAGACGAAATTAAAAATGAAAAAAGTAAAGGTACATTTAAAAAAAAATTGTTCAGTTTTATGCTCAATCAACAAAACAATGAAAGTGAATAATATCAGTGTGTAATATATTTATGTGTAATATATAATATATATGTTATTTCTAGTTAAATAAGTGAAAAATGTAATTTTCTTTTATCTAGAATAAAAAAAAAAATAAAAAAAAACTTTGGAAACAAAATCAAGAAAGTATTCCTTTGACAATAGAAAAAAATAAAGCTCGTAATACTGTGACCAACTATAGAAGATACATTAAATCTAAATATTATACGAAATTGATTAATGAAAACATTAACAAGACACAACGAACATGGAAAACAATCAATTCCATTCTATCAAATAGCTCGCGAAACCCAACAATAGCTTGTAAATCTCTAGTCATAAATGACAAAGAAGTAAAGGGACCAAAAGAGATTGCAACTGCATTTAACAAATTTTTTCTCTCAGTTGGGGAAAGTTTAGCATCAGTCATAAAAACCTCAAAAACTGATGTAAATACGATCTACACGGAACCTCAAGCAAAACAATCTTTTAACATGATCAGGACAAATAAAAAGGAAATCTTAAGGATCATATCTAACCTTAAGTCTAAAGCAGCAGCTGGTTCCGATGGTGTAACCTCTCTCCTTCTCAAAAACTGCAAGGGTGAACTTGTGGATGACCTCGTTTACTTAATAAATCTCTCTCTATCAAAGGGTATATTTCCAGATAAACTAAAAATTGCAAAAATTATTCCTGTACATAAAGATGAATGTAAAAAAAATGTCCAAAATTATCGTCCAATCTCTATACTTTCAGCTATCTCTAAAATTTTTTAATGTGTCATTAAAGAAAGACTATTGAAATATCTCGAACACAACAAAATTCTCACGTCAAAACAATATGGTTTCAGACGACGATCTAACACTAAATGTGCAGCCTTCGATTTTATATCAAATCTGCAGAAACATATAGATGACGGTGATTTTACGTTGGCAATATTTATTGGTCTAAAGAAGGCGTTTGACACGGTGGATCATAACGTATTGATCGAAAAACTGAAGCATTTGGGTATTGTTGGTACACCTCTGGAGCTTTTCCGATCTTACTTATCAAATCGCTTTTCAGCAGTAGAATTTGGAGGAGAAATGAGTGAATTAGGTAAAATAACATGTGTTATTTTACCTTATTCACTCAGTACCACAGGGATCAATTCTTGGACCGTTGTTATTCCTAATCTACGTGAATGACATAACAAAGTGGGGTATTAAAGGAACTATACAACTTTATGCTGACGATACGGTAATTTTTTACAATAAACTGAACCTAGCGGAGCTTGAAACGGAGATGAATGCTGATATTTCCCATCTCACAAACTGGTTGAGAATAAACAAACTAACTCTTAACGTAAAAAAAACCATTATATACTTTTCCGTAACAAGAAAAATTTCAGCCTCGATATTAAAATTGGAGACAACTGCCTCGAAAAGAAAATGAACACAAAATATTTGGGTCTGATCGTAGATTCCCAACTCTCGTGGGATCTCCATATAAATCATATAAAAGAGAAAATTACCCCTATAACTGGTGTACTATATAGGCTTCAAGGATTACTACCCATTCCTTTACTAACTTCAGTATACTATGCCATGGTACATTCACAGATTTCCTATCTCTGCTGTATCTGGGGTTTTGCCTCAAAGAAATTGATAGCTGACCTGCAGGTGGTTCAAAACCGAGCTCTCAGAAATGTGTTTGAACTTCCATGGGACACTCATGTTAGGGACATCTATTCAGTTTCAGGTATCCTTCCAATTACAATCCTTCCTAAATATGAAATCACAAGCACCATCCTACAAATTACCCAAAAATCAACTCACACCAACATCAAGCCACTTTACAATCAAGACATCCACAACCACAATACTCGAAATAACAATAAAATCCGCATTCCTTAAACACACACTACAAAATATGGGTTAAAATCACTGAACTATATTGCCTATACACTATATAATTCGCTTCCAGATATGTACAAACACATCCACCATAATAAAAAATTGCAAAGCAATGCTTTAAAAGAATATTTTTTAACTACATTTAAAAATGAAAATATGTAACTGTGTTGTCATTTCTTGTTGTATCTTATCCATGTTTTTTTTCTTTCTGTACTTGTTTTCTATTGTTGTTTGTTCTACTTAACGTGTCATTATTTTAATTTTTAATTTTTATGCTGTGTTGAATGTGAAACTTATATTTGATATCAAAATACCGTTGTAAAATTGTACCTACTACCTCCTACATATGAATTGTAAGTTCCTCCTGCCCTAAAATGAGTTCTGTAACTCATCGGGATTGCTCTAGCAAGAAATAAACACAATAAAAAAATAACAAAAATATATAAAGTTACGAAGCATTTACTGTTTCTTAAAGCTAACGCAGAGACTTGTATTATAAATTGTTTTATTTATATTATGTTATATATAGGTTGATAAGGGACTTTAATAAGAAACACCTGTTTAGTACATTAAAAGTGTAAAAAATAAATTGGAGAATGTAGGTTTTTTGTCATGGTTTGTAGTTAAATAACACCATTGATTACTTCGATGAAGTTGTCCCGTTGTTTCTTTAATTCAAATTGACACCGTCAGGAAACAAAAAAATAAACATTCTAACCTTTGCACCATTTTGAAAGTGCGCCTTGTGGCTTCGTTTATCATAATAATATTGTCTAACCTTATACATTAATCACACATCTCAACACGGGAACGTTCAAAGACGTCGCGTTGACAGAGCATTATATCGTTATAACATTAGACAGTTCAGTGGACATAAACCAAATAAGAGTTTTGGAAGACGACGTTTCCACACTGGAGAATTAATGTCAACTTCCGTGAAAAGTTATCATTTCAGGACTGGTGCAATAAATAGCTACAACAGTTTGTGTGAATAAGGACTTTCTGAGATTGTCGCAATTGAAAATAAATTGTTGGAATTCCTTCATACTACTATCGTATTCGTGTAAAGTAAAGCAATTATGAGTATGTTGTAGCAACCTAGACAACATAAATACACATGAATTTTTACACAAGCCTACTAATACTAAAGAAAAAAACTCTATTCCTTATTACCTTTTTACGAGCCATTAAAAACCAATTATCTACACTAAACATCTAAAAATGACCCTGTCAAACAAGTACGTCATTATTACTGCAAATCAGGTGTTCACTTAAAATTAATTGAATACTTAGCACCAAATCAACGTTAATAGGTGTAATATGTTGAGTTCTTTCTCTTTTGAGGGTATATGTGTTTTCATTTGCATTGAGGATATTGAGAGTGTTTTATATTACTCGCTCTAAGTAATATATTCTTTACTCTTCTGGACTCCTTATATATATCATACACTGAGGATAACACATCTTGCTGTACCAATGAAACCGTATTAAAATTTATCAAAATTATATATTAAATACAAACAATGTGTTAAGAAATGTACCAGTCTTATTTTAACCAGTGGTAAATGTAGAATACATTTTGTACAGTGTTTTTTTAACTTGTCTATATTTGTTTATATTTAAAAAAAAATTGGTATTGAACTGTTAGTTTTGGAGTGGGTGGTGAGGGCTGGACGATTACTCGGCCGAGTAAACAATTTGTGTTGGAAAAAAAAAATCAACAAACCTGAGAATACATTTTTGTTTTATTTGTTTTTTTACTCTGAATATTGTCAGGAATCAATGGTTGAAGTTGTTTCTTTCGTATTTTTTCGCCCGACGTATACGAAAAATAATTATAAAAAAAATGTTATGATGTCAGCTATATAATCAAATTTTTGGTATTAACTAGCGCAGACCCATGCAAAATCACAGGGTTGTAAGATTTTTTAACACATCAGTTCCAATATTGAAAATTACATTTAAATTCAAAGCAAATCCGAGTTCCCGAGTTCACTGAATCAGAGTTACGCAATGTACAGCCAAAATTAGTATTTTTGTATATTCTGTCGACTGTCAATATTAGTGTCTAGCATTATTTGGAGATACTAAAAACTAAATAAAGTATAACGTGTTATGACAAAAAGAAATCTAACATAGATAGTGTCTCCGATAAACATATCAGATTTTTATTTATATGGGACACCTATTGACTTATTTTAAAAGTCTAAACGAATGTTCAATTTTATTTGAAATATTGAAATTAAATATGAGATCGACAAAAATTACAAAATAATTTGGTCCCGATGACTGAGTGGTTAGAAGCGCTGTCCAGGTAAGACAGATATCTTGAGTTAGATTCCCAGTTGAGACCGAAACCTTTTCATGTTTCGTTTATATTTATTAGTATGATCTTCTTCTTCAATGATGATATGATGCAGAGATACGATGTAGGCAATACGCTGGTCACGGTGTTTGCAAAAGTTCTGACGGAACGGATACTTTTTTTTAGTATGTAACAGGTCATCGAAACTGAATAGTATCAGAGCAGGGGTTCCCAACCTTTTTGACAAAATGACAACAACACGGTTCCAGGCGGGGAATGCTATTAGCACATCACTCCTTGTACACACCGAAAATCCGAAGTGAGCCGATGATCGCCGATCCGATCGGGACGGTACGAGCACGTGACTACTGTCAGTTTGGCTGTCGGGGCCATGCTTATTGCTTTCACTGACAGACAGAGCTGGAAAAGTCATGTGCCATGTGTATTGGCGCCTTCGGCGTTCATCGGCTCAGTTCGTGGCGTTCGTTCACTTCAGGTTTTCTGCGTGTACAATGAGTAATGTGCAAATAGAACTCTCCTTTCCATGCTAGCGTGGAGAGTGCAGTCTGGCTCGCCGCTAGACAGGTTGCGACAATTACTGTCAGCAAAAGAACCACTCATACATACAATATCGCAAACATACGAACGTGTTTAATAAACCTAGGTACTCAAAAAAATCAAAACTATAAAAAATAAATAAAAATAATTCACATTTTTAATTAATGTTTATGAAAAAATTATTTCACTGTCGAATAGTGGCGGGCACATACAAATCGTTCCGCGGGCGCTATGGCGCCCGCGGGCACGGGGTTGGGAACCCCTGTATTAGAGGGTAGGAATCTAAGCAACACTTTATTCTGAGAAATTCATGTTTTGGCTGAAAGCGTCGAGAATTTTATTCCTTTGATATTATTAGACAAACCCTTCGAAATAAATACTCGAAGTTTCTCTTCCAAATTCCTATTGTTGCGGCTTTCGGGCAGTTATCGTAAACAGCGCAAGTAATTAAAAATCCCTGGAAGAGCGATATTGTAATACCGCCTTTGTTCTCTGCTAAAAATTTTCTGTTGTTTTGTGCTTTGTGGTTTTGATTTATTGTATCGGTAACAATTATTTCCTTCATTTCTTTTAAATTTTCTTCAAAAACTCACTCATAGATAAACAAGGTGCTTTTGCTTTTGGAAAAAAATATACAGGGAACCGAAATCAAAACTTTTTTACGCGAAAATTTAAAATAAAAATTGTTTTTCTAATATTTCATTATCCAGACGAAACTGCGTATTTAAACCGATTTGTGAACTCCAGAAGTTCTTATCTTTAAGTCATATCAATTTCAGAAAAACACTAGAATTTCGAAAAAGACAAACCCCATTATCAAATCCCTGTTTCTATATACTAGTGCAGACCCCTGAAAAATCACAAGATATTATGATTGTAGGATTTGTGAACCATTATTTATAAAAGTTTTAAAAAACACAAGGATGTGCAATGAAATTAAAGTATCATAAAAGGACTAAACCAATACATAAAATAGTTTTCTATATAAATGAATTCAATATTATAACGCGCTGCCGGAAACCAAAACCACAAAGTCTGCACTAATTGGTAGATTCGAGCTGGATCGTTGGAGCCATATTAATCAAAAGAAAATATAATAAAAATGTAATAATGTGTAAAAGTTGCACTTGAAATGTATTTTTCATTTGTAAACTTGGGTGTATAAATGGCTAGCATAAAATGAGAAAAATAAATATTTGCCTAAGAATAATTGCTTTTCATTTACAATTCTAATATTGGAAAACTTGAATCATTACGACGTCTCAACATCTGTCATGCATTTGAACCAACGAAATACACATTTAAAGAATTATTAAATATTTTTGGTTTTAATATTCCACTACCAAAATGATGTTTTTCTTTTTTTATCATTTATAAATGTCTATATTTATAAATATACTTTTTGTACAAATGTATTTATATGAAAACTGTATTTGTTGCAACCCATTAAAAAAGTTTTTTTTTTTTTTATATTGAATACCTCACAAGAGTCCCAACTGCTCCCGTCTGGAGCTAGTGAGACTATGGCATCCCCAATTGGGGGATGTTGTGAGGCTGAAGGTAAGTGGGGAAGGGAAAGAGGAAGGTGGGGAAGTACCTGGCTATTCAGATCTAGTCACTAAACACGGCTAAAGCCATTTGGAGCAACGTTTCAATTCTGAATGGTGGTCTTACACCAGGGCGATACTGGTAGTATCTTCCACTCTGGAACGTGCCGCAAATATACTATATATTATTTTAATTAATTAATTGTGAAATAACACAAATTAATCAAATAAAATTTATTTGCGCACGCCGGGTTCGAACCCGCGACCTTCGGAATGGCAGTCCAATGCGTTACCACTGGACTATGCCGGCCGTCAAAGATAGATCAAGTAAGATTATTTAAATATAAAAAAACTGTATGTTTCCCAAATAAAGTAAAATACAAAAAAATAGGTACCTACTTTATCGCTTGTACGAAATGATAATATGTGACTTGATCCCTCGATTGAACTTGAATAAGCATTAGGCATTACGCAGGAACATGGAGGAATATTTTACATTACCCATGCACCGACAACTGTACTAAGTACATTACTAAATATACCATACATTAAATTCCAGCAAAGCACTCACATTCCCAGTTCACTAATTCTAGCAAGCCACTTCAATAGTTCATAATTTCCAGAATATCTCCGTGGAAAAGGTGGCTGCTACAGCAGTGGTGACGATAACCCTAAACCCATTATAACATTATACTTCATATATTACATAACTTATACGTTCAAGGCTATTAAAATATTCATAGAAGCTTGCGTTTGACTAGAATAGGAACATACGTAGGTGGGTACTTGGTTTCCGAAGATATCGTCAATAAAAAGACGAACACGTGTCCTTACGATCTGCAGTCACTTGGTGTCTATCTAAGCTGTAAGCCAGCGTAGCGAGTATCTCTTAAGCTGATATGAGCTCGTATAAACATATAAAAATACTGTGACATTTTCCTCGTACCCTGGGAGCTCCCAAAGTGCACTCCTTATATAAAATGAATGTAAATGTAATACACCTGGCACGTCGATGTCTCCGCGAATTACTTTAGTTTATGTGCGAATTTATACAAAATACACAACTGTATAGAGGGCGTAAATAACAAAATACTAAAGTTTTCACAGAATAAATACGCCGAATATCGCGGCATATAGACTTACGGTAAGGGATGTTTTTGAAATAAGCGGAAGGTAATATTTTTAAATTGCTTTTTTTGCAAATTCGCTTTTATGATGACAGGCTTTGCGGGTGAGTGGATAAGTGGGGAGAGCCGGAAGAGGGCAGGTACATACTCACCGATCTACTTCCGAAATTTTACAAATAATAATTCCGCGGCCGCTGTAAAAAACGAGTCTCTTTTATGAGTACCTACTATATAAATTTACTCGTTTGCAAGTACTTTCACGAAGTCATCCCTTATTCCAATTCGCATGATTGGAAAGAGTTTTTTTTACGTCTGCGGCTAGTAAAAAAAAGTATTTTTTTGGCGACAATGTTCCGAGACTCAAAATAAGTGACAGACTTTTCATCGTTGTGAAATTTACTTTATTTTTATAATCGAATGCACTGCTGTTGGGGTGGATTATATGCTTTAATTTGGGGCTAAATACGGATGTATAATTCGTGACTAGTTTCTAACCATCATGCTTGTGCTACCACGACCATTCATTTTATACCATATAATTTTATTTAACTAGATCATGCGATGTTCCTTTTTTTCTAGGTAGTTACTCTATTCGAATGCTGTTGTGAATGCACTTGAGAATTTCAGAGCGGCGGCTCATGACTTTTAAGTAAGCTAAATGGCTAAGATTAAATGACAGTTCGGCTGACAGTTCGAATTTCAAATATTGACGAAAAAATTATTGACGTAGAATTCAAATAGAGAATTATCAACGAGGGTGTACCACAAAGAAGCATTATTGGGCATCTCCTCTTCCTTATTTAAATAAACCAACTTACGATTATTGCTGGCACAGAACATTCAATATTTGCCAATGTTTGTTATTTGAATGTAATATAGGCGTTGACGACCTTAAGAAACCTGTTAAGGAGACTTGTCAATCAATAGCAAAATGGCTGTTGTTACAAAACTTATCACTTAAGACAAAAAAAGATGATAAGAAATATTGCAAATTCCAGTTATACTGGAGTTATGCCTATTAGTACGGTCATCTTCAGACAAATTCACACTAAATTACTCAAAATATATGCGACAAAATTTAGAGACAACTTTACAATTTTTCAAAAATGACATTACTATAAAAGTAGGTAAACAACAACTTTTCACGTAACATTAAACAAATACACGATATACACCAAATTAAACAAGTACACGGTGTACTCCAATTTAAACAAATACACAATATACTCCAATTTAAACAAATACACGAAATACTCCAATTTAAACAAATACACAATATACTCCAATTTAAACAAATACACGATATACTCCAATTTAAACAAATACACGATATACTCCAATTTAAACAAATACACATTTGTTATAAATTGGGGTCCTTAGAATAATAACTCAGATTCTTGAGAGTTAAACTGAATCACTTTTTATTTGACAATAAACATCCACTTTCACAGGTATGACTAAGCACTTTTTAATAACTACTCTGGGTACAGGTACTAGTTCCCGTAGTTATTTCGGAGAGGTGAAACCTTTGATTGTTTTTGAATAAGAGCTTAGTCATACCTGTGAAAGTGGATGTTTATTGTCAAATAAAAAGTGATTCAGTTTAACTCTCAAGAATCTGAGTTATTATTCTAAGGACCCCAATTTATAACATGAGTGCTTAATCATACCTGTGATAGTGGATGTTTATTGTCAAATAAAAAGTGATTCGGTTTAACTCTCAAGAATCTGAGTTATTATTCTAAGGACCCCAATTTATAACAACAATATACTCCAATTTGAACAAATACACAATATACTCCTCAATAAAAAAATCCTCTTAAACAAATCTTAGTACACCTTAAACGAATTGTCTCTAAATGAATACAATACTTCTTTTTCTATTTGTATATATATATAAACACTGAAATATTATAATAAGTACTGTATTATTGTCATTAATTGTAAGAAATAAAATGAATCTAAGTGCTACAACTCTTCGTACTTTCCGTTTATAATGATATATATATTTTTTTAAATTTGAATTTGATTGAAAATTACGATCAAAAATGTAATTTTTAAATTGCCAAATATTGGGAAATTTTTAATTTGCTAGACTAGCTGACTTAAAATTCACGAGCCGGCACTGGCATTTCATTGTGCTGTGAGAAAACTGTGGGGGTGTAAGTGCCATAGAAGAATTTATCTTCTCTATATAAACAACTTGAACCATG
Source organism: Hesperophylax consimilis (assembly GCF_061612785.1). Lineage (NCBI taxonomy): Eukaryota > Metazoa > Arthropoda > Insecta > Trichoptera > Limnephilidae > Hesperophylax > Hesperophylax consimilis. The sequence goes on along the minus strand of NC_142841.1, from coordinate 6,129,374 downwards.
CAGAGTGAGAGTGATAGACCCGTTTGGTGTCTGCTCTTTGAAAGTATGTAAAATCTCAGCTAGAGAATTTAATATCTTTTGCAGAAATAATAAAAAAATCAATGAGAAGACAAAAGAAAATGGCTTACCACATATATGTTTATTATCTATTAAGAATAGTATTAGGTTGTAAAAATGATAGAAGTTCGTTAACTTGGGAAGATTGTTGTTTATTTTGTAAATCACAACTAATTTTGTTGTTGGATGTTAGAGAAAGTAGCACACATTGAAGGGGATAGAAATATTTTGTTGTTGGATGTTAGAGAAAGTAGCACACATTGAAGGGGATAGAAATATTTTGTTGTTGGATGTTAGAGAAAGTAGCACACATTGAAGGGGATAGAAATATTTTGTTGTTGGATGTTAGAGAAAGTAGCACACATTGAAGGGGATAGAAATATTTTGTTGTTGGATGTTAGAGAAAGTAGCACACATTGAAGGGGATAGAAATATTTTGTTGTTGGATGTTAGAGAAAGTAGCACACATTGAAGGGGATAGAAATATTTTGTTGTTGGATGTTAGAGAAAGTAGCACACATTGAAGGGGATAGAAATATTTTGTTGTTGGATGTTAGAGAAAGTAGCACACATTGAAGGGGATAGAAATATTTTGTTGTTGGATGTTAGAGAAAGTAGCACACATTGAAGGGGATAGAAATATTTTGTTGTTGGATGTTAGAGAAAGTAGCACACATTGAAGGGGATAGAAATATTTTGTTGTTGGATGTTAGAGAAAGTAGCACACATTGAAGGGGATAGAAATATTTTGTTGTTGGATGTTAGAGAAAGTAGCACACATTGAAGGGGATAGAAATATTTTGTTGTTGGATGTTAGAGAAAGTAGCCTACATTGAAGGGGGTAGAAATATTTTCCAATATTCTTACAGTTGAATGAATTACTGAGTAAAACCACAAATTTAAAGAGATAATAAAAACTAACAACTAACAACTCTCAAACGCCAAACAAAAAAAGATTCAAACAAAGAATAGTAAAAAATTACTCACAATTAATACGTACTAGTTAATACGTATTATTGATTTTAACGAAGTTTGGTGTGCCCCTTATCCCGACAATTCAGATTGAAATCCTCTATCAAAATCAGCTGAATTAGCGTGATGTTTGAACCATGCCAATAGCAATTAGTATGGTATGTGAAGCATAACGAATTACGATTTAATGCATTCCAAATTCTGTCAGTTATCGTGACCGAACATACCAGTACATATACTACATGTATAATCAAAACTAAAATTTTCTCTTTCAAATTACGAATTATATGAGGAAGTAGGAATCACGATCATGCAAACTCTGGCGGGATAAAAAGGTAGTTAATATAATCCGGCTACAATTTCGACTGGAACCGGAACGTAACAAGCAAATTTACAGACAGATGAAATGCCAGATGGTCGGGTTAAAACAGGACTTCGCTATGCTCAGTCAATAATATGCAACTATTAGCTCTTACTACCGGGCATCGCATAGGTTCCAACATGGTTCCATATTATGAGCTCTAAAACTCATAATTCTGCCGACTGATACATGAGTAACAATTGAGTAAATTTAAAGATGCCACTTAAAGTTCACCATTCGAAAGATTTTGTTTCTTCAACCGTAAAACAGATTTTCCGCATTCGGTTAGGTTTAATTTTTTTTTTCATCGTTTCTAATGACTTTATATCACTTTTTAAAGGTGTGTTGAATTGTCACTGTGTTGAGTTATCATGGAACCGTTTTGTTTTGTTTTTTGAATATAGTTGATTTTAGTATTGCAAGATTTGTTTGGGTTGCATTATTTGTAATTTGTTTTGTAGTATTTGCAAAGATGCAATATTTTCTGATATTTTTATTGTTTAAATTTTCATAATTCAAATATGTTATGTGTACAAAGTTTTAAATATTTTTGACTACCATACTTGGCACAAGCCCGTATTACGGGAGTTGAAATAGTTGTTTATATAGTCGCTTGATTTGGCTATTTATAATTAGTCGACTATTATTAGACGATTTAAATGTTTCATAGACCCAATCAAATCTGATTTAGTTTAAAATTATCGAAATGACAATCTAGTAGCCTTCAACGGAAGTAATCTTCCCCACATGACTTCCATTGTTATGTTTGGTGTTACTCTAAGTGACTCGTTCTGGAGTTGGACAGCTCGGATGTGGAACGATTTGCAGACCTCCGTGTTACCTTACTCCTACAACATGGATCTCTTCAAGACCCATGTTCGCTCCTTCCTCTTCTCAAAAAGGCCCTTTACACAGCATCCCCAAAGATGACATAGGCCATGAGGGAAATTATGAATTAATACATTTCTAAAGGCTTAATTTAAATGACTTAATACTGATAATTACAACAATACAGCATTATGTTAAATTAGTATTACTACTAAATATATAAAAGATTTTTTAATAGAAATTAGTTGTTTATACCTGCAAATCATGTTGTCCGAAGAAAAAAGTTTTCTGTGATCCAAAAGTCATTATAAAACTTACTTGAAACAAAAGATGTTCAGGAGTAAAAATAATGACAATGAAGATTTTGTTTGGAAAAGTCGAGGGATTTGGAAAAAAAGTTACGGCACGCCTCAGTTTCTACTGTACATTAGATTCACTAAAGTTTAACACGAGTTTGACTTAATTTACAACTTGGAGAAGGAATTTGTCAACAACAAGAAAAGCAAACCATTAGAGGTTGGAGCAAGTAGTGTTAGTGTGCCCTAGTAATAGTGCTTGCTCAGTGAGCACAAGTTTTGCTTCTAGTCAATGAGGTTTTCTCCTACAATTAAATTTCGTGCCTTTTACATATGCATCGTATTATTTAGAGCATGCTGAGGACAGAACGTTTGAATTTTTGAAAAATACCGAACATTACAAAAGAACTGCCATTCGAATTATGAATAATAATTATTGTACTGCGTGTGATTTCACAGGACACTGGCAAACATTTTACCAGTGTTCATTTTGAAAGCTCATAACTTCGTCTTTTTTAGAGATATCGAAAAAAATTTTTACTGTATTTATTAAATCTTTAAATATAATAGATTTTTTTCACAAAATAATAAAAAAATAGGAGAAAAAGCATTATTCCTTGAGATTCTGGTATTATATTGACATGGTAATTTTATTTTAGAGTCGTACTTCTAAATACGATGCATATACATTTAAAGAAATTGATGCTACACCAGAAAATTAGAAAAAAAAAAAAAATTGTTTTTGTTTTTTTGAGAGTCCCGACTGCTCCCAACGGTTTGGAGCCAGTGAGACTATGGCATCTCCTAAAGGGTATATTGTGAGACTTAAGGTAGTGGGGAGGGGAAGTATGTGGGGAAGCAAAAGCTGAAGAAGTACCTGGCTATTCAGATCTGGTCACCAAACACGGCTAAAGTTATTTCAAGCAACGTTTTAATTATGAATGGTCATTTTACACCAGGGCGACACTGAGAGTATCTTCCATTCTGGAAAATGCCCCAAGTATACTTTATATAATTTAAATTATATAAATTGTGAAATAAAACAAATTAATTAAATAAAATTTAATTATTGAAGACAATATTAGCGAAAATATGAAACAGAAAAAGATGCGGTCACATCTAGGACCTGAACACAGGACCCTCGTCTTGCCGGGACGCTGGGATGCCGGCATGTCCTGGGTTCATGTACCCGACTTTTTTCTATTAATTTACGTCAAATATTCTCTCGACACAACTTTCTCCGTCCATCCGCTCTTAATGTCCAAACAATACAAGTATTACCTTATTCTTATAGCTGTGGTACGTCGTTCTAATTCCCATTAATTTATAATAAAACAAATGCAGCATCTAATTCGCCAATTATCCGTGCTCGTCGTACATTCAATAATATTTGTCCTAGTTTCTACATTTTTTCTGATTCACTGCCCAAATTTAAAAAGAGTAACATGTCAATAATATAAACTGTTCAATGCGCATATATATAATATTTACTAAATTACTAAACATACGAATCACATATAAGACATAATTTGAAAACATCATTGGTACCCACATTGAAATATTAAATATGATATGATAATGTTTCATTACTGCAAAAAAATTACTGTTTTTATCTATAATAAAAATAAATAAATAATCAAATTTCGTAGGCTAACATTTTTCGGTTTTCTAAATGTTAATTTTAGACGTTTACGTATTTAAAACATTGAATTAAAAAAATCTATTTTTTTAAATTGAACTTCAAATTTCAGTTCTTAAATGTTTTGCGCAATTTTTGTAACTCGATGTAAACTGGTTGGATCATCTTTGACAAAGTTCCAGCAATTTACTTGCTGTTTGTGTCACACCTGGTTAATTTGCTGACAGTATCTACTAGAAAATCGTGCCCACACATAAATATAGTTCATCTCTAAAATCGTGTCTCAAATAAATACCATATCTTCTTTTGCAGAGTCACGTATTGCCACCGGAAAAATCAATGCTTAATTTGCTCTCTTATAAGAAACTTTGTATCCGAGATACAAGAACCATGCTTTTTGCAGGAATCTAGAATCTGATTTCACGAAATAAAAATTTGACGAAAATTGTGAGTAAAGTGGAGGCAAACGTGGTTATTTTTGTGTGAGCATTGCTTTCATTATGATATTATTACTATTTGAACCCTTGTCTTTGAGAACATTTATCAATTTAAATGGTTAAGATCTTAGGGCTCTCTATATAAATGGACAGTTTCTTCTGATTCTTGGCCACCCAGAGATCCAATTAAATCCCGAATTCACAGAGAAAACATATTTTAAAAAACAAACTAGGCCTAACAAAGAGCGAGATCAATGACTGTTTGGTGCAATTTTATGGAAGACCTTATTGAAATGCTTGGAGTAAGTAAATCTGACTTCCAAGAAACTGGGCGTCTTGTGTAGGGCTAGTAGATTCTTTAATATTGACCAGCTGCTGATCCTATACAAGTTTCAAGTAAGCCCAAAAATTGCATTTGGGAGACACCTCTGTGATTTTGTCTGATTGACTATCGATTGGCATCTCTAATGCACAGATGCAATATGGGCATGCTGGATCTATTCGATAGGTATTTTAATGGAATCTGCTCTTAGGACCTAGCAGCATTGATTTCCAGTGAACCAGTGCATGGGCGTGGAACTAAGTCCCTTTCAAAGTTGATGTTGGCTACGTGAGAACGGGCCGCTTCTTCGACTCGTTTTAGTGTAAGACAGCTCGTAGTAAGTGGAACGAGCTACCGGCATCTGTTTTCCCTTCGACAAGCCCCTACAACGCTGTTCAACGGGGTGGCGACATAGCTCCCTAGTCTTTACACTGTATATACATGAGCGCACTTGTAAGGGGTCACATAAAGAAAAAAAAAAGTTGGTACAAATTGTCATGTTTATCGAACGTGCATCATCGTTTTTGTTGACCAAAAATCCACTTGAATTGAATGTTACGAGATAATTATCGAATGAAAATGGCGACATAATGGATTTAGTTGAAAACTTTATGAATGAATTTGTAAGCACCGACATCGTTTGAACAAAACAACATATCGTTAACGAGTATTGGTTAGCTTATGCATGCTAATATAAATGTGACATTTAGAATTCTCATTGAAACACATACTACTACTTAAAATTAAAATTGAACATAACTGAAATATGTAAAATAAAATAAAAATATTTTTTTTTTACAATTCGAATATCTTTATTGATTACTTTCTTTTTATTAGCTTTATTTAATGCCGTAAAAAATATTTAATCCCGCAAAAGTTACTTTAAAAAATGTCCTTGCCTTATTGTCACAATTCCCTAAATTCAAAATTTTCCTCAATTACCTTCGACATCGCAGCATTCCGTCTCCAATTTCAGGGTAGTCCCTAATAAAATAAAATTGATTCAATCCAGCCTTTTCCGAAACATCTCTTCGGCAGAAAATATTTCATTGGTAAACTCGTAATCTATTTGGCCGTGTTTGGGCGGCTATAATAATATATCTTTGGGTATGTCATTTTACCCGTATTAGTATTATTGGCAGTGCCGAACTTAGACCTACAGATGCCCGCCAACAGGCAGTAAACAAATAGATTCCGCATCTCAAACTAACTTTTATTCTGATATTATTTCAGAGGAATAAATGTTCATGTTTTAAATAAACAAATAATAGGTTAAATATTTACAGAGGAAATTAAAAAAAAAGTTCTCTTCAGCCCAATATGAATGAAAAGCCCTTACTTATTAGATGCACTCTTATATGCTCCGAAAGCGAGGACTTCTGCCTATCAGAACGCGCCAATAAACAGAGCGACTCAACTGCTTAACGATTCTGCATTAGCTATCTACATTTTCAATGTCACCTACAGACAATTCAGTAACTATCTTTTAACACATGTCACAAAATAGTAAAACTGCCCCTGTAAACTTTTTAATTTGTAATCTTCTCCATGATATATTGGTGTATAACCGTTTTATGGAGAACATGAAAAATAAATAAATAAATCATCCGAAAACTTTAATTTAATCAGCTGAACTATCAATCTGGAGGATGCGTGTTCATATCCCGGAGTGCAATAGTAAATTTTAGTTTTAGGCAAGTTCCAGAGTAGAAGATACTCCCAGAATCGCCCTTGTGTAAGACCACCATTCGTATTGAAACGTTGTTTGAAATGGCTTTAGCCGTGTTTAGTGACCAGATCTGAATAGCCAGGTACTTCCCCACCTTCCTCTTTCCTCCCTCTCCCTCTCCTGCCACCTACCTTCAGCCTCACAAAATACCCCAATTAGGTATTCTGTAGTCTCACTGGTTTCAGATGGTTCGGCGCAGTTGGGACTCATGTGCGGTATTCACACAAAAAAGATGTCAAAATGTTCATAGTGCATATTTATATGCTAGGTATCATATTAATATTTCATATTTATAACGGAAACATATGGAAAATTACCGCAGGTTGAAGTTTTGGGACAGCTGGGCTAACCGTTTTGGGACTGATGGACTGTAAGCTGAATTAGTTATTTGTCGAAAGTCACATTTCAAGTACTTTTGTTGTAAATTTTTGATCCGTTCTCAAAGCGCCGTTGGTGATAGCCTACTCTGCCTTATGGTTAGTCCGACACTGGTTATTGGTATTATCATTTTGCCTGTATTAGTAGTGTTATTGGTATGTCATTTTGACCGTGACATACATACAGTTCTTCAGCTACCAATGGCGGAATTGGTAATTCCTTTCACAACTTTCACATCCGAAATGTGAAAAGTTCAAAAGCGATGCGATTCAGCCCACGCGTGTGATCGTGTAGATCTGGCTCGGGCATACAGGGGCTCTCAACCTGAAGCTTATCAGAAAATAAAAATAAAACATTTTAAATAATAACACTAACATCAAATAAAAATTCTACAAAAACTATGAACTAAACTGCATTAACAAATTTCTTCAATCGGATGTTGTTGCCATTTTCTACAAATTTATGATTTTCGATCGAGTCAATTATTTTTATTTATTTTATGTGACACCTCACAAGAGCGTCCCTGCCTGTGCAGTGTACAGACAGGGGAACTATGTCACCACCCGGTTGGGCGGCGTTGTGAGGCGGAATAAGGTAGGGGCTGTAGGAAGGGATTTGTTAATGTGGGCCTTGAAGAGGCTCGGATTATAGGAGGGAGGAAAAACAGATGCCGGTAGCTCGTTCCACATACGAGCCGACTTACACAAAACCGAGTCGTAAAAACGGCACGTTCTCATGAAGTCAACGTCAACCGTGAACGGGTGTTCAGCTCGTGTCCGCCGAGTTTCGCGCACGTGCACCGGTGCATCAGGAATCAATGCTGCTAGCTCTTTGGAGCAGGCTCCATTGAAATACCTGTAGAACAGACACAGCATGCCTACATTGCGTCTATGCATTAGAGAAGGCAATCGGTCTGTTAACAACGGATTGTCAATCAGACGGATCGCTCTCCTTTGCACAGATTCAAGCAGGTTTATTAAGTATTTTGGGACACCAGCCCAAAGGTGGCTTCCAAATTCAATAGTTGGGCGGACTTGAGACTTGTACAGGGTCAGCAGCTGGTCACTGTTGAAGAATCTCCTAGCCCTGTACAAGACGCCCAACTTCTTGGAGGCCTGATTTACTCGGGCTTCTATGGATCCCCGATACTTGAGCCGGTCTGATATAGTAACTCCAAGCATTTCAATGGAGTCTTTATTGGGGAGAGTGATCCCATCAAATTGCACCAGACAGTCATTGATCTCCCTCTTTGCCGAAATCAGACACGCTTGGGTTTTTGTGACGTTGAAACTGATCAAGTTGGCCTTACCCCAGGCACGAACCATCTCAATATTTAAATGATTTACTTTTCTGTGATTTTATACTTCCCACTCGAGTCGGTCAAAAGCCAATCTAAATAATATTTTTTACGCTATCGGTACGAGTTTCGGTTTTTTTTTCTAATTGACGAAGACTTGAAATGTCAGAAGTTGGAGGTATTATAACTATATTTGCTAAGTTAACTATTTTGGCATCTAAATTGGCTAGCAGTGAAACAGATGCTGACTTGAACGCCATGATATTTTAACATAAAATAATAAATAACCTATTTCCAAATACTTTTAAAAGTAAATTATATACAACAAGGACATCGACAACAATAATACCGCTGTACAGAAACACGCTGTGAATTTCGTTCCTGTTTAAAATCAAACAAGTAAATATTCTAAACGTATTTGACAAAAAATAGTGCACTAATATATACGGAATTGCAGTAGCAGTGTAGTAAAGAAGTGTCAAGCTGTACTAGCACATCTGTAATAACCTAAATCCGAATTTTTGAAAAAAAAGTTTGCTCTCAAAACATTTGATAAACAGCGATTTACTCGGTAATAGGCCAGTGTTGAACTCAGTTTGTGTGTGTGTGTGTGTACGTGCTACGACGTTCGACCGCCGACCAACATCGTCCACGCAGGGCCGCTAAACCTTTTACCGCTCTACATTTCGAAGCAGTACCATGGACACCAGCGACACCTTTTCTTTCATCTCTGCGGCAAACCAAATTATAAATTCCTTACAAAATACTATAATGGACCCAAGCAATAAGTTTACAAAAGAACAAATGGGGAGATTGTCACCAAAACTCACAGAACTGCTAGGGAATATAAGCCTTGTTGCTACCAAAATGGGCTTTCTGGAGAATAATCAACCTGCTGATATAAAAAAAACAAAAAAATATAAAAAACAAGTACAGTATCTTAATTACTCCAAAAAATAAAGATACATCAACAGAAATACAAAATAAAATTCAAAGGCACTTTAAAACCAGCCAATTAGGAATATGCATTGAAGGCATTAAAAAAATCTCCCAAAATCGAATTGTAATCGATTGTGTTAATAAAGAAGACGCTAAAAAACTACAAACTTTAATTACTAAAGATCTACATGATATTGACTGCAAAGAATTAACAAAGAAAAAACCAACAATGATATTCAAGGGAATTTTCAACGACTTTATCAAAGAAGATTTTACTGACGATATCTTGAACAAAAATGAGGATATCAAAATTGTAACGCAAGAAACAGAAAAAAATTCTATTTTTAACATAAAAGCAATAATTAAAAACAAATACAATGACACCGCTAACTACATAGTAGAAGTAGACAGCACAACCAGGAAGATTCTATTAAATAAAGAAAAAATAAACATTGGCTACCAGCGAGTTACGGTTGGCGACGCCTGCCCAGTAATACAATGCTACTTCTGTCTACGTTACGGACATACATCAAGAAACTGCAACCAGAAAGAGAAAAACAATTCGCCTTCCTGCTCGCACTGTGGAGCTGCTCACTTGTTCAAAGAATGTGCCTCAACAAATCAACCGAGGTGTGTAAACTGCACTTTTCAAAATGAGAGATTTCAACTGTCATTTCCTACCAATCATAATGCGAATGATAAAACCAACTGTTTATATTATAAAAAAATGCTGGCATTCGCACAACAGAAAATTGAATACTAATTTGGATTCAAGGTATATTTTTCATAGTAACTCATGTTTATTGTCAATATATTATGCATGTACCTGCACTTTCAAAATTTTAAAAACTAACAAAATTAATAATGCTATGACATATTCTTTAAAAAAACATGATGTTCCCTATCAATCTCCAGTATATAAAACAAGTATACTTACTATTAAAACTGAAAATTCTAAGAAATATTCAAAAATGATACTAACAATTAAAAAAAAAATGTCCATAATCAAACGAACTGTCAATATTACAAAAAAATACCTGCTCTCACGGAACAAAAACTGGAATATTGTTATAAATTTTAAAGATGTCTATAAAAATATTTCATATCTATTCTCAATGTCTTACAAATACGCATGTACTTTTGAATATCCACAAGCTATAAAAAATAATAATAATATAGTCTATACATTAAAAAACCGACAAATCTTTCATCATTCTACATACTTTAAAGTCAGGATATATGTATTTAAAACCAAAAAATTTAAATCATTCTCTTTATATAAGATAAAAAACCAAAATATTTTCTTCATGATAACACATCTCTACTTACTACACTTTTATGTTTATTTTTACAATTCATTACATCTACGTTCTACATTTGTATATTCCTACCAGAAAATAGAAAATACAATAACAATCCACAACTGCATTTATCGAATGCTAGTAAATTACAGAATACTAAAGTCTAATTATAGATATATTAATTTGTCAAAATTATTATTATATACATTACTAATCCATATATCATGCTGCCAATATTCTATATGCAATAAATCTCTACACTATATGTTCACTTGTACTATTGATATATTCTTACAAACGCTTTTTTTTATTGTAATTATTATAAAAAGAAGAACGAATCAAATTAATTATTGCTGTCAATTAAAAAAACACTCACTATGTCTCCGAGTATTATCTAAACATAAAATAAATCTTATAGAAAAAATCAAAACCTACAATTTTAGATATGAACTGAAATCGAGCAAGAATAGTGTTACACTAATTATGAGCATTATTACTTATTCATTTACTCGTAGAATTTTATATACATATTTTATCACACCTAAATAAATACAATGGAAAATTTTAACTTAAGCGAAATTGATAAAAATCTAAATATAGAAGAATACGTATGTGAAGCAGCCAGTGAATGCAATAAGATCTATGACAATATAATAAATAGACTAACAATCTTGCACCTAAACATTAGAAGTATAAATAAAAACATGGATGAACTTTTGGTATCCTTTTGGTATCTTTTGGTATCCGAAGCAGCCAGTGAATGCAATAAGATCTATGACAATATAATAAATAGACTAACAATCTTGCACCTAAACATTAGAAGTATAAATAAAAACATGGATGAACTTTTGGTATCCCTAAATACATTATGTTCACAGCCAGATTTCATAATACTATCCGAGGCGCACATGCATGCAAACATAAATATACCAATCATCCCAAACTACAAAAATTACAATACAAATTATCAGATTAATAAAAATAGTGGAATTGTAGTATACGCTAAAGAAAAATTTACTGATATCAATATTACCGAAATACACATATGCAAAGCAAACTGTTTGTCATTAAATTTTGTTTTAAATAATATGCCATTCAATATAATCGCAATATATCGAACACACAGTTCTGATGTACCTTTATTTATAGAAGAATTAAAAAAAATACTATGTAACAAAAACCATCTAAATTGTATCGTAATAGGTGATTTAAATATTAATATTGGTCCTAATAACCACTGTAAAAATAAATTAGATTATATAAATGCTATGAATGAAATGAACTTTATATCATGTGTAAATAATTTCACAAGAGAATTTGCAAACCAATCGCCATCATGCCTGGACCACATATGGAGCAATATTAAACACACAGAAAAAATTAAATCTATTATATGGAAAAATGATATAACAGATCACCATACAAATATTTTTATTTATGATTTCAATAAAAACTTAGGATTAAATGACTCTAGAAAAAATATTAACATAATTTCCAAATTGAACAATGTAAAATTAAACAATAAATTAAGTAACGAATCTTGGTCCTCAATACTAAATTGCCAAAACCCAGACATGTGCGCAAACTTCTTTGAAGAAACTTTAAATGCTCATATCGCAGACTGTACAACCTTTATAAATAATCAACCAAGTTCTAAATTAAGGCAAATCAAACCATGGATTACGCAAGGATTACTCATATCTATCCGGAATAAAGAAAAACTTTTCATAGACACAAAAAAAAACCCTACCAGTAGCCAAGTAAAAAACGAATACAAAATATTCCGGAACAAACTCATTAAAATTATCAAAGACACAAAAGAAAAATATTACAGGGAGAAAATAATCCTCACAAAAGAAAACCCTAAAAAAACATGGAACACTATAAATGAAATAATGAATAAAAATAATAAAAATAAGTCTACAATAAATGTCATAAACAATAATGGAACTAACATAAATGCTATCCGTGAACCAAAAATGTGCGCAAATATTTTCAACAAATTTTTCGCTACCGTCGGTCAAAAACTTGCATATAAAATTGACCAAAATTATCAACCTGATGACATACATGAAGATAAAATAACAAATAGCAATCTTTCAAATTTTAAACCGACTTCAGAAAAAAATATTGAAAACATAATACAATCACTTAAAAATGGTAGTGCGCCAGGATACGACGGTATAACTACAGAAATCTTGAAAAAATACTGCAATTTTCTAACCAAACCGATTACGCATATAATTAATGTAAGTACTAAATACGGAATATTCCCGTCTAACTACAAAAAAGCCATTATAATCCCAGTATATAAATCCGGAGATCCAAAAGAAGTAAACAATTACCGCCCAATATCCTTATTATCCAACATTGCAAAAATACACGAAAAAGTAATAAAAAAACAAATTACTGATTATACAGATAACCAAAAAAGTATTAACCCTAGTCAATACGGTTTTAGAGATAAACTTAGCACACAAGACGCAATTGCAGAATTAACTAAGATTATTTACAAAACATTAGATAGAGGCAAAAAATGCTTAAGTATATTCATTGACCTCAGTAAAGCTTTTGATAGTGTCTCACATTCAAAATTAATTAATAAAGTAAATAATATAGGAATTACTGGCAAAGCTAAAACATGGTTAAAAAGTTATCTCTATCAAAGAACTCAACAGGTTAAAGTAAACAACGAATTAAGTGAAATAGAAAATATAGATTTTGGAATTCCACAAGGAACTGTTTTGGGACCTTTACTTTTTATAATATATGTTAATGAACTTTTTCAACTCCCAATCATTGGAAACATCATATCTTACGCAGATGATACAGTTATAACTATTGAAGGAAATTCATGGAATGAGGTCGTAGTATCAGCTAATAATGCAATAAATATAGTTAAACTATGGTTTGACGAAAATTTATTGACACTGAATGTCGAAAAAACCCATTTTATACCTTATAGCCTAACAGGGAATAACTCAAATGTAAATCTAAACATAAAAATTCACGAAAGAAATTGCCTCCTTAAATTCGCACCCTGTAATTCAAACTGTATAAACATTAGTAGTAAAAAAGAAATAAAATATCTTGGAATAATTATTGATAATAACATTAAATGGAAAAGTCAAATAAATTCCACAGTAGACAGAATGAGAAAACTAATCTATATATTTTTTAGACTAAGAAATATTGTATCATTAAAAATACTAAAAGATATTTATTATGCATTGGCGCACTCTGTCCTACAATATGGAATCGTGGCTTGGGGGGGTGCATATAAATCATCCCTACTCCCACTGGAAACTATTCAAAAAATACTAATAAAAATCATCTTAAAAAAGCCATATTACTACCCAACTATAAATGTTTTTCAAGATTTCCCGGTTCCCCCACTTACAAAAATTTATGACAAAATTGCACTTCTACAAATACATAAAGATTTCTTTAGTAAAAATAATTTACCACAATTGAATATTAGCAAAAGAATAATATCTGTTGGAGGACTAACCGTGCCACTAGCACGAACCACAACAGCACAACATCACTATATATTCAAGGGTGTAAAATTATTTAATAAATTACCCCTTGATATACGATCGGAAGAAAACTACGAAAAATATAAAAAAAAAATTAAATTAAAATACTCTTGTACCACCTCATAACTTTACTTATTGTTTAGAAATATGTTTTTGCCTTTTAAATTCTTTGAATCATTTATTAACTAACCTATATTTTTATTACTTTTATTGTTATTTTTTGTGTTATTTTTTGTTTTATTACTAATATTTTTTGTTTAATTTAAACAAATGTAAAAATATTTTTGTTGTCCTCTCCTAAACACAAGCAGCTGCTTTATTAGGAGAGTGATTGATATATTTCTGTTTATATTGTTAAAAAATTGTAACCTTGTTTATATGTTTCAATAAATAAAAAAAATAAAAAAAAAAAAAAAAAAAAAAAAAAATTTACAAACAGAATACAAGAATTTGCAATGAAATTAGGCTACTAAAATAGGACAAAGTCAATACACAAATAGTCTACTATACAAAGGAATGCAATATTATAATGCGCTGCCGGAAAACATAGTCTCCACCAATTGATAGATTCGAGGTGAATTGTAGGAGAAATATTATTAAAAGTAAAATGCCATAAGTGTGACAAAAGTGTAATAGTCTATGTATTATGTGCCAACTAGGAACACAAGACATTTATTACACACACCATTTATTAGAGTTGTTGTTCTTTTACATTTTATAATTGTTACTTTATACTTTTCTTCTAGTTGTTGTACTTTTACATTTTATACTTTTCTTTCAGTTGTTGTACTTTTACATTATATACTTGTTATTTTATATTTTTCTTCTAGTTGTTGTACCTACTATTACATTTTATACTGTTCTTTCAGTTGTTGTACTTTTACATTTTATACTTGTTACTTTATATTTTTCTTCTAGTTGTTGTACTATTACATTTTATACTTTTCTTTCAGTTGTTGTACTTTTACATTTTATACTTGTTACTTTATACTTTTCTTTGAGTTGTTGTACTTTTCCATTTTATCCTTTTACTTTTATTTGAGTTGTTGTACTTTTCCATTTTATACTTGTTACTTTATACTTTTGTTAGAGTTTTTGTACTTTCACTATTCTTACTTTTATTGATGGCAACGTTATACCGTATATATGAAAATAATAATAATAACAACCAACTGTCAGACACACTCACTAACCAATAGGATGCATTATCGGGGCAACAAGTTACTGGAGGTAGTATTGAAGTATTGACATATTTACCGACTCCATTTATAGAATCACGCGCAATATATACCAGCACTTTTTTGAATCCTACACATTATACATAATAGCGTTGGTAATATAGTTTTAGTGATTTGTCTTATGTTAAGTATTTTTCTAATTTATTTATTATTTTATTTTACTGTTGCATGTTTTAATAATATTGTTTTATTTTCATTTTATCAGTTTAACGTTATCTTATGCTATAAAAACTTCGTGTATAATATTCGATAGCTCACTAAGTATATTCTGTTCTTAAAATCCATGTACAAACCCGACTGGGTGTAAAATCAAATCAAATAAAATAATTTGTAACAACTTAGACATTTGTAAAGTTCGACGTGTAAATGGCTAAACTACAATGAATTAATAATTATAATATAATACAATATTTGGTAACACCCATTCCACATGTTGAGAATTCGTGGAAATAATCAATATAACCTGTGAACTAGAGAGCATGAACCGCGCGAGGGAATGTAATATTATACCCGACTGAAAGCGTACGGATAGGTGCGCTGTGCGAGTGGGCTCCTACGCTTGCAAATAAATGCCTTATTCCTTCATACACTTCATAAATGCTTTCACTACGCTAGGCGAATGCTGATTTTCAAATAAAGAACAGAAGGAATTTTAAAAAAATAACCGTGTTCATAAAAGGAAATTTTATGTACCTACCTAAGCCAACTCACAAAAATGAAATATGTCTCAAATGTACACGATAAAAATAACACTTATGCATTATAATTCCATTTATATTGTAAATTGTTGTAGATGCACGGAGAAAGCTACATGGTTAAAAAATAATGCTAATTTATGAAGAATCTGTTCAAATTATTTGTATTTCTGTTAAAAACGGGGTTGCAGGCCATTAACGAATGAATTGATAGGTATCCCGATAAACTTTAAGTAAAATACCAACGTTTTGTCACGACGTCCGAATACGTGTTCACAAAAATCCTATCATTTTTGCATTTCGTCATGATATAGTATTAAGACAAACGCAGGTGCGTGAAAACGTGCATAATTATTATGAATTTATTAACACTTTATTAGGAAGCGGCTTGTTACCCCGTATTTAACAGAATTGGCAATAATTTGAAGAGATTTTTAATAAATCAGAATTACTCGTTTTTCTCCGTGTGTAAACGATTTTTCATGGAATGACCCATGAGACATAAAATAAATATTTTTTGTACCATTCTATTTATTGGAATAACTTTTGTAAGCTACAGCCATCAATGTAATGTTTAATCATTGAAGAAAAAGAATATACAAATGAAATTAAACGATACATGAACCAGAACAAGGCACATAAGATAGAAAAGTAAAGTTCTTAACTTTGGTGCTCTTCCAGGATCTCTGAAACTGTTAGGTTTTTTGCTACAGAAAGATTGTGAGAGTACTTACTTAGGAGGACGTTGACCCCCAGGACGTTCGATACACTTGTTCCTAGTAAGAGATTTTAGTTTGAATAAAGACAAAGTGTTATTTAACAAGATCCATTCACAAAAAATACACATTTTTCTGTTTTCATACGATTTTTCTATCTATTCATGGAACGTACCCGACTCCTTGTTTCATCGACTTTCGGGTCGTATATTCCCCTATCTCCGTCTACTTTCTCCATCCATCTTCTCGACATATTGTCCAAACCACCAAACGCCCTTTTCGCTATCTTATGTATTACGCTTACTCGGCCATGCGTTAGTATCAAATCCTCTTTTTATTAATCCTTTCATACGCACATGACACATGGGTCTAATATCTACAACATTAAATCTACTTTTATCTTTCTCTTGCTTTGAAAAGTTTTTACTAGAGACTACTGCTTTAAGTCCTTCATTAATTGAATTGACTACATTCACCGTTAACCTTCAACCTTCCCGTCTCCCAAGTAAAAAGAGATTTTCACAAAACATAAGACTTATTCCCTTTTACCGTTTCTCTGTTGTTACAGTTTCCAACAATCTGTACTTCAGTTGTTAATTTTTGTTCGTCTTTGTGCGGAACTCTGGAAGAAAGCTTACTCAAGATCTAACCCGTAAAATACTTGTATCTATTCCATATTATGATACTGGGATGCGTCGTCACTAAAACTAGAACCACATTGATAAAATACTTGTATCTATTCCATATTATGATAATGAGATACGCGGTCACTAAAACTAGAACCATATTCGCTCTACGACAATTCTGGTTCATCGCTCCTAAAATATACAATAAACGATTAAACACCGATATAAAGTCAAATAATTCTACATCCCTTTTTTATTATCAGTATTCAAAATTGGATATTTGAAAGGGGATGAGCTTTTATTTTTAAATACATGAGTTCAGAATACTGTTTAAAAAAATTCTTACTCTACATTCCAACTTTTTTTCTTCGTATAACTACTAATTGACAATGTGACCATAAATAAAATGTAATCTTATTTATAGGGTGGCCGGATCAAAATGACAATTCAACACATCTATACAAAGTGTTATAAAGTTATGTGATGAAACAAAAACTAGGTTAAATAGGTTACATATGTTAGCATATGCTATTTAACTTAGTTTTTATTTCATCATTTTTAATGACTTTATATCACCTTTTAAAGGGGTGTTAAATTGTCATTTTGACGAGTTATCACGGAACCGTCTTAGTTAATTATGTTTTGATTTTTATTGATATTTTTATTTATGTATTATTCAACTTTATATTTATTTTTATTTCCTTCTTGGTCTTAGTTTTATTACTAACCTAAACGTTTATTTTTATTTCTGCCTTGTTCATAGTTCTATTATTCAGCTTAATCTTTATTTTTATTTCTGTCTTGGTCTTAGTTTTATTATTCAACTTAATCTTTATTTTTATTTCTGTCTTAGTCTTAGTTTTATTATTCAACTTAATCTTTACTTTTATTTCTGTCTTGGTCTTAGTTTTATTATTCAGCTTAATCTTTATTTTTATTTCTGTCTTTATATTAGTTCTATTATTCAGCTTAATCTTTGTTTTTATTTCTGACTTGGTCTTAGTTTTATTATTCAACTTAATCTTTATTTTTATTTCTGTCTTGGTCTTAGTTTTATTACTCAGCTTAATCTTTATTTTTATGACTGTCTTTGTCATAGTTCTATTATTCAGCTTAATCTTTATTTTTATTTCTGTCTTGGTCTTAGTTTTATTATTCAACTTAATCTTTATTTTTATTTCTGTCTTTGTCTTAGTTCTATTATTCAGCTTAACCTTTATTTTTTTTCTGTCATGGTCTTAATTTTTTTCATACTATCATCTCGACTATCATAAAACGGGCATGAGTCTAGATTGGTAGTTAAGAAAAATCATAAAAATTGTAATTTATATAATTTATTAATAAAAATTACAAAAAATAAATATACGAAATGAATTTTTTGACTGTTTCAATTATGTTTATATCTACAGTATCGTAGATTCCAAGCAGTGCTTCCGTATTAGAGTTTACTTCTGTTGTAAAGGATTAGAATTGATTGAGGGTCCAGTCTACAACATATTCTAGGAAAAAAATCCGCAGTATAAAAAGGATTACACCTAATTTAGTTAAGGTGAAAATCAAATTAATATATAAATAACAAAGAAAATCTTTTATAATTCTCTATAAAGTGATGCCCTCATACAGAAGATAATAATTGACAGTGGCTGATGATGACGATAATAAAATAAAAACCTATTCATCCCTCTAACGAAGAAGAGTAATATTATCTTTGGAATTTGAATGAATTTGAAAGAGATGAATCAAAACAAAGTGTAAGATAATAATATGACGTAGGAAGACGTTAAACGGAAGCTACGCTTTCAATTTTCAATAAACTAATCAATCATTCGTTGCAATCGCCTTCCACCCGTCGCCATTTTTTCTCGATTGAGCTGTCAAAATGCTTCGCGCGCGGAAAAGCTCTACCTTTTGCCAGTGGCGTGCTGTGGTTTCCTTTATCTTGATTTTCATATTTCTCCATTTCAAAAAGTTTAACTTTTGCAGTCTTACTTATAAATGTTCCCTAATACGCCGCTGCAGCGCTGGTATATAGCTGACGCAGAAGAGGGACGTATACTGCTCGGGTTAAAATATTTACTTATAATATTCATGCAAGATTTTTATAGACTGGCACCACTTTGTTCCAATCCTTAAAACCACGGTCATTTCGCGTTTATGCTTTGAATTGCTTCGAAATTTGGCAAATTTAATTACGTGTTCCGTATTTGATTTGGTAAAATGATATTTCGATATAAATATTCCTCTGAATGTGTTGCTAATGGGTATTACTGTTTTTTTTTTTTACATTTCCATGGCGTGACCGATCGATATTTGTTAAATCAACCAGCTTGTTAACTAAGGCCGTGATCTCCGTCTTAATAGGATAGTAATACGTCCCTAATCCTTGGGGTCGGGTGCTTTAAAAATCTGTAAAGATTTAAATTAAATTTGCCAGTAGGTACGAATTGTACATTTTTGACATATGCGCAAAGACGATAATGAAGACGTTATGTTTTGTGTCTTCGTTGTAAAGGTGTACTCGTGTTATTGTTACCGGTACAAAATACGTAAATTCAACCTATTTAAAAAAAAAATATCATGATAATGGTACTGAAATTACTAAAATACGGATGTCCAGGGGTAGTGCACTAACTTCAGGAAATGATTCTACCTACTTTGCTAGAAGTAAAACGGATAAATAACTTTTTCAAAAATTAATTGTTGTCTCTTAATACAAAAAAATTTTCATTTTCAAATTTAATAATAAGTACGGACAGAGAACGTTTGAATACAACATACCGACGATATTTAATTTATTACCTGACATTATAAAGCAATGTAAGTCTATGAATAAGGTTAAATATATGGTGAAAAATTGGCTATTGGAAAAAATTATTTACTTTATTAATGTATGAAATTTTGTATAAAAAATGTTGAATCTGTAGACATAAGATCTAAATTATAACTTCTAAAATGTATATGTAACTAAAATTTAAGCATCTGTATTAACTATTCTTTCAATAAAAAAAAAATAAAACAAAATAAAAAAAAATTGCAAACAATTCAACTATGTTTATCCGAAACGTTGTAATTAACTTTTTTTTCTCATACTATCATGTTGTTAGTGCACTCCTCTTGAAGTAAGTGCACTTAGTGTTCATTCTATCTCCTCTCCCCACTCTTCACTAATCCCTTGTCACGCCCAACCCCCACTTCAACACTTAGTAATGAATTATGTTCACCCATTGTGTTGTAATGTCAAGTTTACTTTACCCTGAGGATGTAATGGTTATTCCAAAACCGTTTGTCGTATATAAAAAATATAGTTGTTCAAACTAAGTAATAATGTTTCATTTATTTATAATAGATAACCACAAAATTATTGATACATTCTTGATGGAAATTTGTAAAAGTAAAAGTAAGTTTGTTTCCGCACACCACTGGCAATAAGAAAATCGCCAGTACTTATATAAATGGAAAGGTATCACTTTTTATCCCGTGACAAAAGCTTGGCAGCTCAATTTCCCGCCTCTTTTCCATTATTTATTTATTGGCAAGACCAGAACGTCGGCTTCTCAGACACCTTCAGCCGAGATGGGCTGGATCCATCAGGAATTCGGGGAGGTGTGACCAATGTCCCCGGCATATACCCAATATAAGTCCACTGCGAGATGAGTCTGACGGCTTTACGGGGTGATAAACTGCCCCGACATGTCTGCTTTATTCTCCACCTACCTTTATACTGAAATTCTTTTTACCTTTCATCTGAAGCATGCCGTAATAAAACTCATCCGTTCATTTGTTCCGGCCCCATCAATGTCATTTTGAAATCAGCTTATATAACGAGAAGGGGCGAACAGCCAATTTATAGTTTTTTGGGGACTTGGAAATTAAAGCTTACCGTTCGTAGTAGCAATTTGTTTGTAATTTTAGACACATCAATAAAATTTTTTAAAGGTTTTTTAATGTAAAATCATGTGATTTAATAATTTTATCGTGTGCTATTAAAAATTGATTTTAGTATCGTCTTGCCGAAGCTTGAGGGAATGTATTAAAATGAATGGCTGCGCGGTCTTTTCATGCAAAAATATTTATTTTTTTATTACGCTGTCTCTGATATATTTATTTACGAGACTTTTCAAATTTAAATTAAGTCGGATTTCAATTTCTTAAAATTTAATTAAAATTAAAATACCAAAAATGGCTTCATGTTTGTCGCAATTTTGAGATGGAAAAATGTTATATTCTATGGATTTTATTAAAGAAATTGTCAAGACGCTTGAAAACACCCACACAAGCGTAAAATATTAAGAAACCACTTTGGCAATATTTCTGAGTAAATCGCTCTTACGAAATATCTAGATGAGGTATTATTTTCGGCTTCTTAGGCTTTCTGAAAGGCCATTTATCTCCATAAAAACAGAGCTGGTTAAGTTTTCTTCGAAAACAGAGGCCTAGGGAATATGTTAATATGCATAGTTTTGGTTAAAGGGATTCGTTTAAATGGAATAGTTACACGATTTTCATAGGTAGATGTTTTTTTACTATTTCATCGCTTGTGAAGGTTTTTTTGTATGAATTATTCGACTGAATTGAAATAGCCGCAGAAACGAAAAGAAACTTTCTGGTAATTGCCTTTAACCACTGATCTATCGCGGCGACCTTGTATATCTTAATTTGAGAGGCGGGTATGGGTACCGCCGCCCGGGAACTATTTATTGGATAACCAACAACCCTGCCATAGGTCACTCCAAGTATTTCGATACGTTTGGTTTCATAGGGTGAGGTTAGTCTAGGTCTTAGAGAGACTTTTTGACCTTTTTAGCCAGACTCTCTCCCGACACGTCGCCTTGCACCACAGTGTGAGGGATGGAATCATACATCCTTCACTCCTGTACACATTGACCGGCAGATTCCTACTCACCCCTAATTCCTTTTTCCTACCCAGAACTTTTTCTCCTTCCTTTCACTAAATATACCCTCCACACAGGATCCTCAAAGTTGAAACAGGCAAAAAACATGTAAAAAAGAAGTCCGTGGATTCAAACCTCGGTGAAGAGGAATAAAAATATAGATAATGCTGCTAGCTCAACACTCTAGAATTTGAGCAAACTTGCCGTTAGTTTTAAACTATCGACATCTTTCACTTGCCTTGGTCATCCACTTTACTTAAGTATTTTGTTGTATCCAGATGTAAAGGCGCTCAATATTTGGTTTCATCCATAACTGTAATATAATATATTCTTCATCAATATTCAATTATGATTTTCCCTTGGACGTCTGGCGCTAAGTGCTTCATGAAACTCAATTAGAAGCTTAAAGAATGTCAAGAAGTTTCCGAAGTTTTAAGAGGTCCCTCTTCATATTGACATTGTCTTAATTATCGAATCAAAAACAGACATTTTAAAATTATTTTGTAAAGTCTGTCAAAACCATCAGATAATTTATAGACTTTGTGGTATTTAATATGAAATAGTTCGATGAATTATTTAGCCATGGACAGCTGTCCAAAGTGCCCACGCAAATGATGAAATTGATTTGTATTAAAAGGGCGCCTTGATATAGAAAATACGAGGTTGGTCTGTCAGGCGTTAAAAGCAACAGTATAATGTAACTTCAATTTTGTATCACCACGCGTTTGTATTATGCATAGATATGATCCACTTAGAAGATACGAAGAAACAACATTTTTAATTTATTTTATTAGTAGTTGTTTTGTTTTATTTTCAGCTTTATGTAATACATTACGGTGTTGATTTACAGTGCCTGTCTCAACCTGTATTGAGAGCAGGTGCAAATTATAACGCAATCAGTTTACTAAAAAATCAACTTTACAATACAACAGCAGCTTATAACATAAAATAAATACCAAATAAAAGATAAACAACATCATACTATTTGTAATACATAGTTAAAAATAGGTTTTAATAAAGGCGTTCTGTCTTGGCTGGTGATCGTAAACGTGGTGGAATTTTTTAAAAAGATGCTTGAACACTTAAGGCGATGCACTACTTCGTGTAATATTTTGAATCGAGCTGCTATCAATAACACACCTTACGTAAATGGCGATAAGGCTTAAATTCCCGCTTAACGCCATCCACCTGTTTTGATTTATGCAAGAAAAAAACATGACCAAAAAGTGCCTTTTATTTTATTTTGTGGATGTTCGGGCACAAATATTTAAATGTTTTTCGATCATTTTATAAATAACTTAATTTGCCACATTAAACAATAAAACCATAACCGAAAATGGGTTCGTACGTAGGAGATTTTGAACTTTAAAAAAGTTTTCATAGGCCTTATACATTATTTTTTCTGGGCTCATAAAAAGACTTATCTAAAAAAAACTCGATTATTTCAGAGGCCAAGATGTATTCTACTCACAGTATTTAATTAAAGCATCTGAAACATTTCTAGGCGACCAAATTTTCAAACCAAAAACACATGATTTTGCATTACTACGTAGTGCTTCGCCTTAAGCACATGCATTAATTAAGATTACTCGTTATTTAGGTAAACAAAAAAAGTGATTCATTAATTTGACATTAAATGTATCAAAATTTAAATGGAAAATGTCAGCGACATCTATTAGTTCATTGCCCAGTCTGTGTATTCTCTCCGTAACAGAATTGAACGATAACTTATTTTTGTGAAATAGTCAGAGAAAGTGTATTTCATAGCTTGTTGCAAAGTATCAAGCATTTCTTTGTTTTAGCGAAAGATTGAAGAGATTATTCCTTATCAAAAACAGTATCTTTTTGAAGAGGTTTGCTAGTATGTGTTTTTGCGTAAATGTCTAATCTCTAAAACATATAATGAATATGATAATGTAGGTCGTGAATTTTTATGTTTCAGGTTCCGTGTCAATTTTATGTACTGAGTCAAAGAATATCAAACCAACTGACTGGAAGTGAATGTGGGGAATTCGTAATAACCAAAGACAATTTAAGCAGCAACTGTGAGATTCTAGAGTAAATATTGTTGCACTTCTCGGACAAATCTCGCCGGGAGTGTAGAGAAAATAACATAAATCTTTCTTTGATCTCAAACCATGACCAATCCACGCTGGTCGACTGAATCTCGATAAAACTTTTTGTTCCTTCAAAAACGTTTAGAAAATCGGTTCATTGGTCTAAATTCAATTCAATTGCTTGCAAGCTCCGTACCAATCTACCCAATTTTAATTCAATGAAGAAAAATGAACTTCACTTAGAAAACCAAATGAATATAAAATAAAACAAATGATTTCGATACTGCAGTGTATTTGTATGGAAATAATATTCTAATTTCGAAATGTTATGTCTTTAGGTTCGACCGCAATGTGGAAGTAAATATAAAAACCAGTCGTTTTGACGTTGTTACGATGATCATTCCGTCGAAATAACAATTTTCCCAATTTTTTAGGCGTCGTTTTTTGCTATTTTGATGGAGCCAAAAATTGTTTTACGTTCTGTGAAGATTTTATACTTTATGTCTTTATTTTGAATAAGTACAACCTTTATTGATGTGATAAAAAATCATAATCAGCAGATTTGTCTGCTTCACAAGCAGTAAATATTCTTAAACGTTGATACTGGCCGGTATTTTTCACAGTTTAAACAGATTTTTAAAGCTTTTTTAATTTTTTTTTTAGTATCAATATAAAGTTATTTTGCAGGTGTTTTTCGTTATCTGTCTAACTAGGATATACCTGTGTCGACCATATTAGTTATAACATTGTGAGCTAATCAATTTTGTTTTATTGATACATGATTTAGATAGTACATGTGGTTTTTTGTGATATTTCACCCTCCATGCTAGAGATGACCCTGTATTATAGCGGGTTAATTTTACAGTTTGCGGACATAGAATCTATACATTACTAATGTTAAAAAGAAAAATAAGAAAAATCATGTATTGCTAGTTTGGGTTGCAAGAAGAGGATGGAGAAGTTATAGAATTATGAGAAGATTAAAATTAAATAGCAATAACCGCCAATTGCCACTTATAACGGTTCGGTACGTCAAAGAACAGCCTCAGTGGTCGAGGGGTAATGCTCTCGACTGGCGATCCGAAGGTCGCGGGTTCAAATACGCGTGTGCTTCATATGCGGTGTGCGATAGTAAATTTTATTTGATGAATTTGTGTTATTTCACAATTTATAAATATGAAAATAATATAAAGTATAGGACTTGCGGCAAGTTACATAGTAGAGGATACTCTCAGTATCACCCTGGTATAAGACCACCATTCAGAATTGAAACGTTACTTGAAATGGCTTTACCCGTGTTGGTGATCAGATCTTAATATAATCTCCTCCCCTTCCCCACTACCTTCAGCCTCACAAAATACCACAATTGGGGATGCCATATTTTCACTGGCTCCAGACAGTTGGGAGCAGTTCGGACTCTTGTGCGGTATTCACGTAAAAAAAGAACATAGGTTTCTGCTTCACACAGTTGAAAATTAAGATTCCACTGATAATGAAAGCTGTCTAGATTTTTATTATAAACACTTTTCACAGTAGTGCTTTTGATATCTCTATTCTAGTTTCGTGGCAGTATTTCATTTCACAGAACGTTTATGTTTCATCCGGAAAGAAACTGGAAAAATTACCTTTATATCTGAAAAATGTCTCAGCAAATAAATACAAAGCTTTGTGCGGAAAATGTTTAAAATGAAATGTGTTAAAATCTGACCCAAGTTTCGTTGCGATGTTAAAATTCTCTCACAACAGTTGAATAATTTTCAGCGAAAACTCTCTTAGCAAAAAATAAACATTTAAAATGTTCTGGTCCTGTTGGAATGGTAGACAAAGTTGTAAATGTTAGCGGTTGTGTTAGTTCACCACAAGTTATGGTAGTTTTTCCTTGGTGCGCCAAACTCAGCATAATTGAGCAGAATTAACCCTCTTCCCTGTCAGGTAAAATTATTACAGCTATTTTTGTTTGTTCCAGTTTGAGAACGGTACTGAAATTATTATTAATTTTTAACAACTGGTCCTGAAAATTTTTACCAAATTCTTTTCGGGGTTAAAAAATATATATAATATGTTTAGTGTTCACAGATAATACAAACGAATGACAAAAAAAGGTTTGTGTGTGAAAACAGACGGCTTCAATTTGAACTTACTTTGAATAATCAGTACGGAGGTTTAATCTATGTACTACTCCTTCATTCATCCACATTTGATCTATTTTCATTTATTTTTCCGTCACTTTTCACGACTCGCCTAAAGTTTAAAAATAGAGAACTTTTTATCTATTCTATCGCATGTTGGAAATGATTTTACCAAGATATTCCCTTTTTTATGTGACCGAGCATAAAACTTGTCCCTCGGGGAGTGAACGACCTGGGTATCTATTCCAGAGTCTCTACCACAAATTACTCGCTATGCGCCATCTACGAACGAAAATCTCTACAAATTTTGTCATAAGTTCTATATTTATACATTCTTGAGTGTCGCACGGTTGAAGAGATGACTGCGTTGGCAACCCTGTGAATATTGTCTATGTTTCTGATGTGTTTGAGGTTTCTATGGAGTTAATTTGAAATGTCAAAAACAAACCGTTGCCGCGTCGTTCTGTCAACGTTTTTATTTGCTACCGCACTTTTTCTGAAATGAATGGCGGTGGTGGATACATATCGAAATGCCAGAAAAATTGTTAAAATAACTTTGCAGAACTAAATGAATCCGATACCAATTTCGAAAAGCCCGCGGGAAACGATCTTTTTTTTGTATAAGGCAATTCACCAGGATGCAATGAGATATTGACAGTTTTGCCGATCTCTACTGCTTCGACCCACTCGTTGTTTAAATCGAATGAATTTTGACGTATGGCGTGTAGTATGTACTTTCGGTGGGACTCAAGAATAAGAAACTATACTAGTGTATGTACTTTCGGCGGAAATTGCGAGCGATCGAGACTGGGGAATAGATACCCTGGGCCTCGATTCTCGACGAAGTCGTTCCACTCGAACAACGAGTGGTTAGACCCACTCGGTGTTTGAGTGGAACGATTTTTGACATTTGGCGTATGTAAGTATGTATTTTCGACGAGACTCAAGAATAAGAATATCGAGCAATTTATGTACTTTCAACGGCGATTGCAAGCGGCCTGGATTGGAGAATCAATACCCAGGGTCTATGAATATGACGCTACTTTTCCAGTAGGTACGTATGTGAAACTTTGATATTGAAAGCGAGTTGTATGAATGAGATCGAAGCTTTTGAAATGTGGCCATACAAATTATTGGTGTTGCCGTATACAGCGTGGGTTACATACGAGTAAGAGCTACGGGATCTCAACAAAGATTCGTAATACACAGTATTCGGAAACATTTTTATCCATCTTTTTCTGCAACTAAAGAGTTTAATTTAATTTACTCAAATTTGATTTGATCAAGTTTCCCGCTTGTAATACGAGTTTCCGGTCACCGTGTACAGATTTTATGATTGTTTTTAGGAGAATTATTGTATTATTATAATGTAGTTGGTTTAAAAAATATATTAACTGGCAAAGACGAAACATAAATGACCTCTTAATGCTTTACAAAATCGTAAATAATCAAGTAGATAGTAACATAGTCCATCAAATCAAGTTAAACGCCAGGCCCAAATTCACTAGAAACCATAACATATTTGGACCGAAATTTTTACCAATAACACTGGTTATTTGAATCATATGTCTAGAATGTCTCAATCATACAACGATATTGCTAAAACACGTGCTTGCATAGATATTTTCGTAAATAATATAACTTGTTTCAAGAGATATCTCCACGATTTCTGTACCTAAAAAAAAGTAATAAAAAACAAATATTTTTTGTTGATTTTTGATGGTTTGATATTTTCTATGATATACCTAATTTAAACATATTTTTAAAATTATTATGTCTTGTAATTTTAAGCTTTGTATAAAAAAATACTGATGTTGTGTTTCCTTCAGTGAATGTGCAAATGTGATTGTTGCAGATACATTAATCTAGGGACAATTATATTTGTATGTAAATTTATCTTATACTAACCACAAGAATGTACTTTAAATGTCCTGTTTGTGCCTCAAATAAAAAAAAGAAAATGCAAATGTTACTCAATAACCATGGATTCACCATTATTGGAGTGTATCAGGATTTTTTTTTATTTATTCCACCACATTCCATACACAATTAGCCAGTTAAAAATCCAAGAGGTACATCTGTGCTAAACCAATCAACTCCCGATGGCGTTGACCGGATAAATAACTTCATCACCTCACTTGACCAATTCTCCCCTAGTGTGAGATCACATCGGTCACGCCTTGGTGAAACCGAGTTTGTGCTATATTTGAACAAAGCTTTTGTCCACTTGGATTATCAAATATAGCTGATTATTACTAGTAGATAATAGTTTGTTTTTTCCATGTGGTTTTTGGGAGTGGGGTAGAAAAGCACGGAATATCGTGTCTTTTAACTGGATCTGTCACCTTGACCTGACAGCCGCGTGATAAAGGCAGATCCCTAATTCATCTGACTCACTCTCTCTTGTCATCAAATATCGCTCGGCTAGCAGATCACGACGTATCATATAGGCCACGAGCACGCGTACGATATATTAATTGTTTCGTGTGACACGTCTGACGGCTTCAGTGTTCGTGGGGTAAGGCTCTCGACTAGCAATCTGGAGGTTCAAATACACAGGGTGTAAAAAAAACTTTATTTTTATTATTTCACAATTTCCTCAGTTAAAAATTGATATTTAGTAAACTTGCGGTACGTTGCGGGGTGGAAGATACTCTCAGTTTTGTCCTGGTGATCACCATTCAGAATTGAAACGTTGCTTAAAATGGCTTCGGCCGTGTTAAGATATAGTATCTGAATTGCCAGGATTCCCCCGCCTTCCTCTTCCCCATCTTCTCCCCCTTTCTACTACCTTCAGCCTCACAACATACCCCGATTGGGGACGCCATAGTCTCACTGGCTCCAGACGGTTGGGAGCATTTGGGATTTTTGTGCGGTTTCACATAAAAAATGGAATTCTATGGCCAGTGATAAGTGATATAGGCCACGGTCAAATAGTGCTTTAGGAGTAAAGCGTTGTGTGTTAGTAGCACAAAGATCAAAATAAACATATTTCGTGTACTCCTACATGTCCCACGATATCCTAATCAGCCTCAGGTCCAGTATATCAGTACGTATCCTTGATATGTACGAAGTTCCTCGTGCAAATAAAAGTTAGCTAAATCGCCCGCTTATGCCTTGGTAAACTGCGGAATAGTTCCTTCTTTGGACACCGAGGTGCTAGAAGTAATAAATGTCAAATAATTACGTACTCCAATCTCACCGAAATATACGTAAATACGAGTAGCAAAATTTTATCAGTATGGATTGTTAAATTCATCAAGTGTTGAGGGATATTGATGTTGAATCAATCTAAAATAGACACAAAGTCTGGTAAGGTATTAAACAAGGAATTTTTCAACGCCATGACAGTGTTTTAAGCGTTTTGACTGTCACAATTTCATGAATAGTGCATCGACTGCAAACTGCATTTGAAATTAGAATCCTCGCTTATAGCACCATGCTGATTGGATGGAGGAAAATTTATTAAAAATCAATTCGTAAATTAGGCCGCCTAAAATATTTAAAATTTTAAAAGCTCTCCAATTTCTGATGACGTAGGATAATAGATGTACTACTCATGCAGTGTAGAATATCAAGTAATTTCCTCTAATAAAATCATAGACAATATGTGTAATATTGCTGATATCTCGGCTTCCGACCTATATACGGATTATGTTCCAAGTCGCGCTAAGCTCCACATTCACACCAAGCCGAGCTTTAAATCAACTGATATACCGGGCCTTAATCATCGAGTTATTATGTTCATTTATAAATATGTGTGTAACCCATATTGCTTTAGTGCCAACGGTAATAGAAATAAACTAAATATTTACTAGATTGACCCAGCGCCGGAAGTGCTATAAGCGAATGGCATTATTTGATATTTTCGATAGAAAGGTCTAATTCTCAAGAAAATAATTCCCAACAGCTGCCGTTAAGATACGAGGATCGGAAATGGGAAGACGATATAAATTGATGTTTTAGTGTTGTCTTCGAGTTCTTATTGGTAATAATGCTCATTGTTATTTCTGTTATTGCTTCACTCCTTTGTAAAGGCCGTTTGTACGGAAAATAATAAAAGACAAATGGGCCACACATTATTATTTGTCGTGAAAGGTATTTAATTATGTTTTGTGTTATTGATTCAATATTATTTTTGTAAGCCGATTAAGTACGTTCATACTTAAGAACGCTCGCGTCGAATTAAGTTGTGAGTTTTCTGTTTAAATATGGAATGAAAGTTATTGATTGTAACTTTATATTAATCAAAAAATTACATGAGCTATCTCGTTACCGTGATGTAACGCAAAAAATGGATGCATTTTTAAAATCGTTTTTACGTCAAGCGCTGGCATTATAAGCAGTTGCGTAGCTATAGCATTCACATGGAGGGGGGTTAACCCTGGTTGGACGACTATGGAGAAAGGGGTGGAGGGGGAGGGAGGGAGATAATAATACTGTTTTATTTTCCGGGAATGTAATCTACACGCACTACTCTTTTTCTTACGCTATATTGAGGCCGATGACCGTGATTTATATATGTATAAAGATTATTTTTAAGATTAAAAAAAAAAAAAATGTTAACTTCTCATTTATGATGAATATAACGAAACAAAAAACTACGATAGTTAAAAAAATATTTTGAAAATTAAAATTTATTTTTTCATTAGATCCACACAGGAGGCCTTGAGGTAATTTAATCTTTGAGGATGCTGTGTGGAGGTTCTTTTTAAGGAAAAGAAGGAGAGGAAGTTAAGGGAAGGAAAAAGTTGTAAGGGGTGGGTAGGAATCTGTGGTCAATATGTCCAGGACTGACGGACGTATGAATCCATTCCTCCCATTGTTTGGTCGAGACAGTCAGGCTGGAGAAGTCAAAAGGTCTTACTCAATCAGTCTTTCCCGATCCACCCCGCTCAGCAGTAGGTGAGCAAACGCATCTACCGCCAAGACAAACCTCACCACATGAAGCCGGGCACCCCTGCTAAGTCGTCAAACGTAGCTAACAACTTAGAGGTGAACTTTAGGCAGAGGTGTTGGTTATCTGAAAAATGGTTTCCCGGGCGGTAGTACCAGTACCCGCCTCCTAAAGTAGAAATATAAAATGATAAAGTACGATCATAAAGATACTCAAATATCTATGCTTGCACTTAAATAATTTTTTTATTTTTTAAACGAAAGACAAACATTCCCGGGTTACGAATAACCTGACAATATTTGAAAATCTCCTACTACCACCACAGTAAGCTGACAATGTTGCTTGTGTTGTGATGGAGGACTTAGCCAGTTGAGGAATTGAACACACTACGCCCGGGTGGGACCCAAACGCGATGTCAACTCGGCCACTGAACCTTTAATTTTGTTCTAAACGTTGTGGGGGCAAGAAGGGCAGACAGTTCTTGCCCCCACAACGTATTCAAATATTAAATATATAAAAAAATATTGTAAATTGTATTTATTCAAATCCAGTTTAGTTGTCATTTTTATTATTTATATGGGTAGGCTCTTCACAAAATATTACGAGGTTAAAGAAATTAAATCGAAAGGGAAACCATGTATCCCACAGCGCACGTAAAGGTCAAACCACTTTCAGGACCAATGCACTTTGCATGGCCAGAAACTTACAGCTTCTAATTGTCCTTTCCGTACCCTTTTGAGATATACAACACAGTTTCTAAGATTGACCCCACGGTTGTGGTCAGGACGTTCAGGGGTAAAAAAACCTTTCCACAGTAAGATCCACATATAATTTTTAGGAAGAAATAATTACACATGTTCCAAAATAAAACTTTAAGAATACCTTAACTCCTTCTAACTCGCAAAACTGAATATATTTTGATGATAACCTTTTCAGACCAGAATTATAACTGGCAGTGATAGAACATATTTGATGCTTGATAACAATTGGTAGAGTTATTTGAAAATTATTGCTATCTTTCTTCATTACTTAAGAAGTTATTGCGAAGTTCAATTGAATGAACATTAGGTCTCATAAAATGACAAATCGCACACTGTTTAAAAAAAACATTTAATTGAATTTAAAAAAAATACACAAAAATTAAACGAGGATAAAAAAATTTAAAAAATTGGGAATCGGTCGAGATAAACACAAAAATCACGTCTCAAAATAAAAACAAATTGCCACCGCGTAAAATAGCAACTCAAAAACCTATAAAAAATAGCGCGTAATGCCAGTTATACTAGCAATTTAAAAACGAAAACCGGCAATTTTTATTCGCTCTTGATAGAGAGAAAAAAAATAGCATATCTGCGTATTTTTAAATCTATATACGATCCGAAAAGGTTAAACGAAAATTATAAAAATGGTTGAGATTTATGTACAATAGCGTAGACCTGTGAAAAATAGCGGGTTAGTTTAATTGTAGGATACGTGAATCTCATAGCCTTTCAAAAACAAACATTAATTTTTTTGTTTATAATAAGTATATATCAATGGCATTGTGCACACATGTATTATGTGCAATTTGAAAATTCCATTTATAAAACTAATTAATCCAGGTCAAATATAAGATGTAAAGAAACAAAATTAATGCGGGTATCCCCTTTTTAACCATTTTACATAAAATAAGTCGTGTTAATTTTCTACGAAACATCTATTTACAAAATAAGTAATCTAGATAAATGCTTTTTAAAACACGTAATTGTTTTGAGTTAAAACTGCACTTAACACGTGCGTATAATATAAGTAGCAGCGCCCCTGAGGTGATTTTTCACAAAAACGGCGCTATATATCAATTATGCAGTATTTACTATACATAAGCAAACTGCCTCTGCAAAAATGTTTTGTATTTATTAAGTGATAAATTGAAGATGTCCACAGACTCGATATAATTATTTCCCTCTGATAGAAATGAGGAACACACACGGTAGTTGGTCCCATAATTTCTTCAATTAAATAAATCCCGACTTCTAGTGTTACGTAGTAGAAACCGAAAGCTTATGAATACAAGCAATTCTGGACATCTTTTCAATATAAACTTGAAAAGTTAAGCAAACATCGTTCCAAATTCTTATGTCTTCATGCGCTTCTCAGGCGTGTCTAAAATATCTTCGTACACCCCAATAATTCCCACTTGTGCAGTGATGTGCACGTTTGGGCACGCGTGCCAAATTCCCGACCACTGTCCACCCTAACTATTTGACTCAATGTAGACCATACGCTTAGCATCCTGCTTTATTGCCCCATCAAATCACAAAGGACGGAAGGGTGGCTAACCGGGCCGAGGTTGGCCCAAATAACTTTCCATATTTATTAAATTTGCGGCCATTGTTGTAAGTTGCCGTTCTGAATAAAGACGCGTCAAATTCGTTTCCGGTTGAAATGTTTTCCATGAGAATGGGGGTTGCACAGTTTTTAGACGTTTTGGCTATGCTTTCCGCAGTTTGTAGTGTTCGTTGAAGGGGATGAAGTGCGTTATAGAAACTGTATCACGATTTTGTTCAAATATGATTTTCAAAAACTAATATTTATTGGTGGAATTCCCTTTTATGGTGTTTTGTTAATTTCCTTTGATTAACTATACACTAGGGTGATCTGGAGATTATACGATTCTTCTTAAGATTGCGGGTTTTTTTATAATCGTCATGTATTTACAAAGAATATCTAACAGGACTCACGTCCGTTCAAAATTAGATGCTCTGAGATATTCTGCAGCGGGAGAAACGCTCACTAAAGATGCTCGGCTAACACCGGCTATCTTCGTAACCATCCAAGTATTAGATGCAAACATCGGACAGTTGTCTCTATCATGCGGTATTACTACTGACACCTATGGAGACACCTTAAATCCACATAAACTTTATATCCTAAGTTGAAACAACACACTCTAAAGACATTTGTTGAGCGGAATTAAAACTACATATATATATTTGAAAATACCACAATTATCATGATTTTATAATAGTTTCCGACATTCTTTCAAACTTTCCAACCCTTAAACATTAATAAATTAGGTATCAAAAGTTTAAAAAAATATATAAATACCGCTTAATAGTCCCAACTGCTCCCAAATGTATGGATCAGTGAGACTATGGCGTTTCAATTGGGTTGTGTTGTGAGGCTGAAGATAGTTGGGAGAGGAAAAGTGATCGGGAAAAGGAAGGTAGGGAAGTTCCTGGCAGCAAAGTTTCAATTCTGAATAACTCTGGTTGACCTTATTAATGCATGATCAGACTGGTAGAATAAATGTTTTAGCTATGCATAGTAATCAAATATGAATGGGGATGGTACCTTTATTATTTATTTCCATATATTTTCTTGTTAGATTTCCAGTGTAAGTAAAAATGGTGTGTATGTACCTACTGTAAATGATTTTTATATTACTATAGTGTATCGTGAACACCTCACTAGGAAATCCTGTGCTGAGGTGTTTTTGATATCTGATTTCTGAACAAACTTTCTCTCCACTTCGTCTAAATGGGGTGTCATTGTCCCACGGTACCGGAAAATGGAACTTTTATGTGATATTCGCGCAAAAACTATCTTATGAAATTTCTCTTTAGGGTTTTGTAATTTAACATCAGGTCCAATTTGCCTTACACTTTACTTGTGCACGAACACGCCCCGTGAATAATACGATCTTGCGTGGCGCGATTACGCAGCGATAATATGTCAAACTGACAGGGTGGATTATCAAGCGCACGAGGGAAGGTAATTTCTAATTGCTTAGCTGATAAATCGCAGAGTTTCTGAGAACTGACAATATTACTAACTTGATAATCTGTAATGTCTCATATGTATGGCGGTTGATATTATTTAAACAAATTCACAGATGGTAACAATCGTTTGAACAAAATTAAACAAAAAATGAAGAAGAAATAAAATCATGCTGACACGATATCGGTGATAAATTTATTACTATAATATTTAGTAGAAAAAAATAAAATTTTTGTTGCAGCCATCAAAGACATTGATTTTTTAATTTATGTACCAACCCAAACAAATATATTTTATAGCCCCTTACTTTATATCGGTGTAAATATTAGGCGGCGCGTAAGGTCAGAACAGTGAAAAACTTGACTTATACTATGGCGTTTGTTCGGTTAAAACGCTTGTAATCCAGGCTCAAGGGCGGCTTTACCACACTAACTCTGAAAGGGTGTGTAAAAATCTAATAGTAAAACGATAGGTGTTTAAGGCTGATAGTAAATGGAAACGCTGATAGAGATATTTAAAGTCCGTAATGGAGTACTGGTACCTACCTTGATGTATGACAGTGAGTCATAGAACTGGCAGAGGGAAGATAAAATAGACTGTATGCTGTGGAAATTATATCCTTGAGGCGTTTGTGTTATAAAACCATGTATGATTGTGTGAGAAACGTGGAGATTTTCAAATAATGCATGGCTGTTGTAAGTAATGAGTAAGATTAAGAAAATGACGCTTAGATGGTTTGGGCATGAAAGAACGAAGAAAGAAGTGTAAGAAGAATATTTGACGCGAATGTGAATGACAGAAGTCATCGCGGACGCCCGAGGAAGACGTGGCACAATCAAATGAACCAAATACTTGAGGCCATTTCAAGAGTCAGAATAACATAGTCAGGATGTATGAATGTGAATGAGGCAAGGAGTCTATGCCAAAACCGTGTTATTTGGCGGTCCGTACTCTCTGCCTACTAAGTCTGTGCCCAACGGGTTATGGTTAGTTAGTTATGAATAAATACTAATGCTTACAAATAAACAGGTTTTAAATTGCGCATAACTGATAAGCAACAATTTATGTATAGTAAACGGTTGTAATTAGTTGTGTATATTTTTAAATACGTTTATTAGAAAAGGGAAAGTATTGTAAAGCATATTTAAACATTATTTTGAGACATGAGCTAAGCTTGATTTAGTATTATACAAAAATGGCAATACGAAATCAGTCAATTACCACTGTTATTATGAAAGAAACTACATTATCTGTATTTACCGGGAACCATTTATTGGATGACCGACACCTCTGCCATAGGTTGCCCCAAGTGTTTTGCTGTGTTTGGTGACTTAGATGGGGTACCAGGGTTCATGGCTGAAGTTTTTATAAGTCTTGAAGGCGGATGTGTCTGCCCACTTACTCTGCATTGCGAGAGACTGGTTGAGGGAGACTTTTTGACATCTCCAGCAGGACTCTCATTCGACATTCTCCCGTCACTCCAGGACCCACTGACCCCCATGTTCCTACCAACCCACCTTTTTCATTCCCTGAACTTCTTTCCCTTCCTTTCCCTGAGAAAACCCTCCACAAAGCATCTCAAAAGATGATAGCAATGAGCAATGATGATAGACCTTGAGGGAAATTAACTTTGTCAGAGCTTCCTGTGTAAAGCAGATCGAAAAATTACCAAGAGAGACGGAAAAGAAAACTCCCTTATATTTTTCCTCGATAATAATTTTTGAACACATTGGTGAAACACCTACCAGGAAATAATCTTTCAATAGTTTACGATCGAAGGTAGAATTCTGTGGGTTATATATGTCGGTCTCAGAAATCCTAGAATATTTCAGAAGCAGGATCGTCTTCGATCGCCTTGTGTATTTATTTTCCTTGGATGACCATCAATCATATCTCCAAACAATGGTATAATTTTTTCTCCTAAGCCTTGACCTATTTCGATATTTGCCTTTCTCGCCTTCGCGCTTCGCCGGGATTTTTAAATCAAGTTTGCAAAATGTTTTTAAGATTACTTTCATAATGAGTTTAATTTTACATTGTTTTGGGAGGTAATAACAAAAGAACAATGTGTTATAAAATTAGAGATAAAATGTTGCTCCTGTACTTGCAGAGGATTAATATTAAGCAAGACCCTTTAAAATGTATCTTGCAAAACTATAATAAAAAAATTAAATAAACAATAGTAGTCTCCCCAAAAACTTGTGCTTAAAGAGACTTATTTTTATTCTTCTGAATCAGTTTTTTCCTCTGTTGTCGTTGCTTTGAACACTTGCTTATATATTTGCTTCTATCCTCCAAAATAACTTCTGTTTTTCTGATTCTTGGTTAATCATAATCATTAAATATTTGATTTCTATCTGTCATCGGTAAATCATGCTATACGTCCACTATCTGTTATTTTTGTCGATCCATTATTTATTTATTTATTCTGTTTAAACGCCCATGGGTACCTTTAAATATTTACAATTTTGTACATAAGGTTTATAACAATGGTTGCAAAACCTATTTTCAATTAAAAAAAACAAATAATTAAAATAAACTGAAATTATAAAAAATAATATTTTTAATTAAAAAAGCGTGTTTTTTACGAATTCGTTACATTAATCATGTCAATATTATCGATATATTATAATTTGAATGAAAGGAATGATAGGGCCTTTATGGTGCATTCATGTGTATTTTAATTAACTTTTAAAAGTACTGCCTTAACACAGCCTAGCCTAGTGAGGAAGATTGTGAGAAACATCACCTTTTTCTACATGATAAATACTTGTTTTTGTATTATTATTTTCTGTTGTTAATTCTATTTATAAACAAAAGTACACAATGGACACATAACATACATTCTTAGTTTTAATTTAAAATTTCTTACAGAAAGATATATTTTATTATTATTGCTATTATTCATTTACTAAACTATGTAGACGAGGAATTGGTGAGTTTGCTACATAATTTGTTTGTGAATGGTGAAATTGAAATAGGTCTAATCCGTATTTTGTGTCGAGTAGGTACTCTTAAATTGACTAGACTCGAAGTTCGTAACAGTCAAGCTCCGAATTTTCAATTTTGAAAAAGAAGCATTATGTCGCTTATACTACGCCGATCCTCAAGTGATGTACTTTTAAGGTATGTAATATAAAAGGTGTAGTTAATTTATTTTAAGGATAAGGTCCTTATAGGGTCTGCATAATAAATTCTGAAATCTGATTCAATTAACTCAAAATTGTGTTGAATTTAAGGACGGGTTGTTTCGGAGAATTTGAACAATTCATCAAATTTTAACGTTCCTTTTAAAGTTCTGTGAAAGATATTTTCAGGTTCTGTTTTTATTTCAGTTTTGTCGAGCAACTAGACTATAATAATATAATAATAGAACTTCAATAAAACTTTCACAGAGCCCGAAAACGAACGTTGAAATTTGATGAATTGTTCAAATTCTCCGAAACAACCCGTCCTTAGTGTCATTTCCAAAATTAGAACAGATTGTGTTAAGAATTCAGACAAGCGATAAAGTACTTTCATATTATATTAATTTTTACAAAAAAAATAAAATATTGTCGTTTTCGAAATTGGAACTGATTAAGCAAGAAATCAATCTCTTCCCCGTTTCACGGATCTGAGCTAGTGAGAAAAGCATTTGAAATTTATATTAAACATTGCGAAAAGAAATCTTTATAGGAACGCAAAGTAAGTTTATTATGAACTCCTTTGATAATAAGATATATGCATTAAGAATATTTATTTATTATTATTATTATTTATTTATTAATAATATAAATTATTTTACTGTTTTCAGTCTTACTGGTTTTGC
Organism: Hesperophylax consimilis; assembly: GCF_061612785.1. Lineage (NCBI taxonomy): Eukaryota > Metazoa > Arthropoda > Insecta > Trichoptera > Limnephilidae > Hesperophylax > Hesperophylax consimilis. Next base: position 6,090,459 of record NC_142841.1, on the reverse strand, counting down.
AACAAACATGGAATTAAATGCATATATAAATGTACACTGTACTTACTTTATAGGGTTTTCCAATAAGAGGTGTTATTTTGATATTCAATCGTAAAAGATCAATGATTTCGTTGCTTGTGTGGCACGTAGCGCCATCCTGTTGAAATTAAACGTTGTCCAGATCAATGCCATCTAATTCCGGCCATAAAAAATCATTAATCATCTCTCGATAACGCAATCCATTCACCGTAACTGTTGCTCCAGCCTCATTTTAGAAAAAGTAAGGTCCAATGACTCCGCCGGACCATAAACCGCACCAAACAGTCACACGTTGAGGATAGAGAGGCTTTTCAACAATAACTCTTGGGTTTTCGAAGTTGACAGTTGACGGTTGACGAAGCCACCGAGGTGGAAATGGGCCTCATCACTCGAGATGATTTGCATTTGATTCACCCAAGTGAATTTTTATTAATACCGTAGTTTCAACTTGTCAAATGTCAAAAAAAGACAGCTTTAAAAGTAACATCTACCGAAATAGCGGGCTATTTAAAATAACACCTCTTATTGGAAAACCATGTACTTGAAACTATTCTTTATGTACAATATTATTTTATTTGGATTTTATGTTAATCTTAGTATTAGCATCTGATTTTTATCTTTTTGTATTTAGTTATGCTATTATCCATGTATAATGTTATACTTACACACATAAACTGTCAATTTACTCTGTAAAAGCCCAATACGGCGTTAATGAATAATACATAAATGTTGGTTGAAGGGAATTACACATTATGCAACACGGGTAATAAAATTTCCATGAACCAGTTTTTATTTTTTGTTATTGCTATCAATATTTTTAGGGTAACTTGTACAAAAATTAACCCTGAACTGCCAAGAAAATAAATGCAAATGAAAGAGAATTATTCATAAACAAACATTTAATTTACCACAAACTACTTACGTAACGTAAATGGAAAAAAAGTTAGCAAAGAATGAATTTAAATAATATATAAAGGGACCTACAGACAATAACATATTACATTTATGAAGTATGTATGAAGTTATAAATATAAAACATAAGGGAATGATGATGTGATACGAGTCGTCATGTTGTATTTACTTCAATTTTCTTCGTTCAGGTCCTCGAAACCCATTAAAGTTATCATAAAAACAAAAATGAATGTAAAAACCGTCTCCTAGATTGGGTTTGCTTTCCCAGCTTTGGCAGGCATTATTCTTGTTTTTACAAAGGGGAGAATATATCAAAAATTTTTGACGGAAGTAAGAAAATTTATTTTTTGATACAACGAAAGAAAAAGCCTTATTTCATTGCATAAATGTATGAGAAATGTGGGAATGTGAGATTCCTCCCCGTTGAAATGGTAGTTGTTATTGGTTTAGTATGCTACGTAATGTATAATCTTGTTTTAAAGAATCAAGCCTTGGGAAAAAAGCCTCCTGTCTTAGGATTTTTTGTGGAAAATATGTTTTTTTACCTTTTCGTAGGCTAGATTAAGTTCCAAACCTTATCAAATATATTTGAAGTTTGTAAAAAAAAAACAATCATAATTTATTTGATTTTTAATGTGCGTTTGGTGGGCAACAATAACCAATTAATTAATCAGATTAGAAATATCGTCAGAGATAAATTTAGAGGACGGACATTTATTTCATAGCGAAGCAAGCCATATGTCACCCCACGTGATTCGTTATGTTTGACGACTGACCCCGAGATTCTTACCCACCCTACACACCTTTTTGTTTACCAGAAAGACCCTCCAAACAACATCCCCAAAGATGACACAGGCCCAAAGGGAAATTATTATTTTCTTAGGCAGAATAAACCCAGAAAGTTTTCTTCGTGATCCCGCATATATTTTCAGAGACATGTTTTTGGATGACGGATTGATTTGTTTTTTGTACTTTTTATAATTTGTAGTAGTACTGTTTTTGGTGAAAAATCACCTCAAAGCTACTTTAGATATTTGTAACAAGTTAACTGAGCATTAATAAAAATGTTTGAGGTTTTTGCGTATTTTGATTAATGGAAATGAAATAAGTTTTTGTGCTAATTTATCATATTACGTTATAAACATTAATTATTATTTTCCATGTGTTCAAATTTTACGTAGTAGGATCCGCGCCAGAACTTTTTTGTAACATTAACCCACCATCTTAATGTCATCTTTGGTGATGCTGTGTGGATAATCTTTTTAAGGATAGGAAGGAGAGGAAGTAGAAATCTTGGGGTCAGTGTATCCAGAAGTGACCGACGGATGAATCTATCCCTTCGAAACACCTCACCCGATGAAACCAGGCACTCCTGCTAAATCACCAAACGTGCGAACTACTTGGGGTGACTATGGCACAATTTTTGGTTACCCAATAAATGGTTGGAACATTGCAACAAACTTGATTTTTTTTTTTATATCTTCGTCAAAGCTATCATAGAAACCTAATTAGAATGCAAACGCATTCCCCTGCAATACCCTTAAAATAATACAACACAATTCAGAGTGCGCTGGCAACTTTGCATGAATAAGGATTCGATGTTTACATTAAAGTATGGCTGTTTTGCATGGGGTAGTAGTTGTTGATGTTTGTAATGCACGAGAGTTGTATATTTAAGCCCCGTCGCGAGGGTAATTTTAAATCGTTAGAACGAGAGACGAACAAATGGGGTATTACTTGTATGGGGTATTACCACGAACAAACTTACTAAACTTCTATTAGTAATGATGCTTGTTACAAATTGCATTTGTCTAGGTTTAAAAGCTTACTTGCTTCTGTAGGGTGTTCTTCGCCACCGAATCGAAAACGACTAAATCTATTTCAAACAACATTTCAATTCTGAATGGTGGTCTTATATCAGAGCGATGCTGAGAGTATCTTCCACTCTGGAACGTGCAGCTATAAATTATTTTAAAAGAATAAATTGTGAAGTAACACAAATTTATCAAGTAAAATTTACTTGCTCACGCCGGGATTTGAACCCGCAACCTTCGGATAGCCTAACTCCTCGACCGTTAGTTTTACACGAAGTTAGTGTAGATAAAAAAGTTGAAAGGTAGAGGCATTATTACTTGGAGATTTGCTTTAAAGATTTTTGAAAATAATTTCCCTCATGGCCTATGTCATATTTGGGGATGTCAAATTATGCTCAAAATGATCTTAATTAATTATGATCTTGAAAAGATCCCTGTCGTAGGCAAACTCAAGAACAAATTGCAGAAACGACACGTTTTCACAAATTTTAACCGTTCGGCGTGTTTTATTATTTTTATGCAAAGGTGCTGAGGGGATTAACGGCATTCCCACGCATAAAGCATGGGCTTTAAATATTGCAATCCGTTTATTGAGATAGGGGAATTAATCAAACGGACAGCCCATTTATGCACATAGTCAAGTTTTTGTAAGTGTTTTGGGGCTCGAGACCAGAGGTGTCTGCCAAAGTCAACGCACTTACAAATTGTCAGGGTAGCAGTTGTATACTATTAAAGTATCTTTGGAACACTGTATTGTACGCGCGACTTCTGAGAAGATCACTTGCGTGAGTGGAAGTTTAGAGTTACATGATTGATTAAGAGAATTGACACGTTATTGTCAATTTTATGCGTTACAGCTGTTTCACCTTCTATTGTCATTGATCGTAGTTTGATAGGTGACAAAAAAGCAAAATATATGAAACCTGTTGAGTTGTAGTCGCGAGTAAGATATTGCCTAAAAAGTGTCATCATTCAGTATTTTATATGAAGACAAATAGTAAATTTCGCGAAATGTAATGTGGGGAAATGAAGCGAAAAATTCGTAACGATTGGTATTTCATAACACTGTAAGCACATCAAATTTTATTCAACGATCTTTATTCATATCTTGCTTTTTATTTAAGGAATAGTTTTATGAGTAAAACCTCAAATTGTGATATTTAATAATTGAAGACAATATTAACGAGTATCAAACGACAAATGCAAATTAGACATTACAAATAAAAATATTCAATCGTATTTGGGAATTGACCCCCGGACCTTTTCTTTTATATTCCGGATATTTTTCGTAGAAGCCGTTCATATTGAAATCAACGGTTAAATATTTCAATTTGAGGTTTTTTTCATAAAGTTATAAAAAATTAGACAAAAATCATGCCAGACTTGTAGAAAAGTCAGTAGGTGTCTAAATAAAAAAATATATTTATCTAAGATACTATTTAGATTGCATTTAATTTGAGAAGAATCCTACAATCGTATATTTGCAAATAGGAGAAAATAATAAAAATATTCCTCAAGAAAATGAAAAAAAAAAGTTGATTGCTCTCAGTCGAAGTATGAAAAAGTTAAAAATAACGTAAGCTAATATGGTCGAATTAGCTCTGTGGTCAAGGCACTTCCCCGGTAAGGAAGAGATTCTGGGTTTAATACCTAGATGTGACTGAATAGTTTTCTGTCTTTTCTGTTTCACTTTTTTCTGTCCATTCTGTTCCAACTGAGTCGTTAAAATTGTCTTCAATGATCATTTTTGTTGGCGTGATACATTCCATAGAGTTAAAATAGTGTGTGTTTTTATTTTATTTTTATTTGACACATCACAAGAGCGCCCCTGTCTGTACAGCGTAAAGGTAGGGGAGCTATGTTGCCACCCGGTTGGGAAACGTTGTGAGGCGGGTTAAGGTAGGGGCTGTAAGAAGCCCGGATTATATGAAGGAGGAAAAACAGACGCCGGTAACTTGTTCCATATACGAGCCGTCGTACACAAAAACGAACAGAAGAAGCGGCCCGTTCTTATGAAGCCAACATCAACTGTGAACGGGTGTTCCGCTCGTGTACGTCAAGTTTCACGCATGTGAACCGGTGAACCGGTGAACCGGGTATCAATGCTGCTAGCTCCTTAGAACAAGCTCCTTTAAGCTACCCGTAAAAGAAACTCAGTATGCCCACATTGCGTCTGTGCATTAGAGATGGCAATCGATCTGTTAACAATGGATTGTCAATCAGACGTACCGCCTTCCTTTGCACAAAATCAAGTAGATTTCTCAAGTATTGTGGGGCTCCAGCCCAGAGGTCGTCCAAAATTCAATTGTTGGGTGTACTTGAGATTTGAATTGAAAAGTCTCCTAGCTCTATACAAGACGCCCAGTTTCTTGGAGGTCAGATTTACTCGGGCTTATATAGAGCTCCGATACTTGAGCTGGTCTGATATACTTACTCCAAGTATTTCAATCTTTATTGAGGAAGATGCTTCCATCAAATTGTACCAGACAACGATTGATCTCCCTCTTTGCTGAAATCAGACACTCTTGGGTTTTTGGGACCTTGAAACTGACCAGGATGGCCTTACCCCAGGCACGAACCTTCTCTAGGTGGTGTTCAACTTTTTGTCTTAAAACTTCCCAAGCTGTAAGGATATCAGAAGTGAAGGGGGGCTTGTCTTAAAGAAAAACCCTCGTAAATGGTGCTGTCGCCAGCGAAGCAATTATTTGGTGCACATTTCACGAGATAGTCGATCTGCAACGAAAACAGCGTCGGCTATACCACAGAACCTTGTAGCACCCCCGCATTGATTTGGTGCGGAGAGTAAGAAAAGCCCTCAAATATTTTCTAATTTCTTTTGGCTTATGTTTTTACTGTTCTAAAACACGATGATCACGCAATTTATAGAGACGTACCTGCATTATTACAAAAAAAAAACATAAAAATATATTCATGGATTTCGGCTGCAAAATGATCGAATAGGATTTTGTTGCATTTATATAGTGGGAAATATATAAGTAAAACCTTTGTCTAAAATTAGAACAATAATATTATTAGTATAAATTTGTAGGTGTCAGGTTAAGTCATTAGTCATTGAATTCTTGAAATTCCAGTCCTTTTCCTTATTTCTTTTTTGAACCTTTTTAATCCACGAAGAACAACCAAATATTGATGCCTTGGAAGGACAAACTACAGAGTTGGGTACGAAAATCCAAAGAGTAATGCTTTCCGTCATGCTGACAAATAGCATTACATTGCGCGCCCTGATAGGATCTTAGAACATGTCCGCCGGAGAATTTGAGGCTCGGGTCCTAGACAAATAGCACATCCGAATTTAAATACATATTGAAAAGATTTTAGCCCATGCTAATACAATTGCCTTGTTTAAATTCTGATGAGTTGACTAAATCTTTATTTTTAAACGAGATTGCAAACCGGTTTTAAATAAAGTGTTGTAGGTGTTAAATAATATTATCTAATTAAATAATAAATTGTTAAACACATCTATTTGAATTTCACTTTTGTTTTCAGGACTAATAAATGAGTAAATGCAAAACTTGAAGTGGAACTTAACCCACTTCCTGACGTCCGGTCGAGCCGAAACTTGGCAGATGAACTTGCTGTCGATGGCAATATATGAAATTACAGCAGTTAACATAAGAAATAAATGTCGTTCCTACCATCCGATCGGAATTTGGCGAGTTGTTGACTCCAGTTTCTAGATAGGAAGGTTTAATACTCAATTAAAACATTTTAAAATAATGTATTATACTTTAAAAAAATTGTTTGAAGGGCTGATTTTTTTAACTAAAATAATAACATTTTCAGTTTCCCAAGCTCCATGGTCGGTGACAATCCAAAATCTAAACATAGAAGAATGATTTATAAAATTAATTTTAAAATTTACTAAAACCTGACGTATATTAATTATTTAATAATATACTAAACATGACCTATTATTTTATAATTTACTAAATCTGACCTATTATTTTATAATTTACTAATTCTGACCTATTATTTCATAATTTAATAAGCCGTATCCATTATTTTTATTTTGAAATTTACTAAACCTGAACTATTATTATCGCGTTCTGTGTTGTCACTCCTCAGTTTTATCTTGTTAGCTTAAAATTTGTATAAATTTAACAAATATTTTGTCAGTTGGTTAAACCGCTGTAATTTTTATTTTGTAGTAACATTTAGAAAGTTACATTAAATAATTATCAAATAAACAACTTATAAATATTCTACTATTGTAGCAAGAACAGTATTATTAAAACAGTCCATTTGTTCAGACTACTTGGAACTAATGGGACAATGATTACCGTAATTTTGGGAAAATGTTGAAAGACAGAAGAAAATGAGGGAGGCGAAATTGATAAGAAAGATGAAAGAGTGGAGAACTTTCTAATTAAGGTAATTCACTACCCTAATTATTCAGAACTATTTCATTTTCTAAGGGTCTATTTCAGAAAACACTTTATTACATAAAACAAATCTATTTGATGAACAAAAACCGTATTAACGCCAAAAATTTTGCAACGTAAACTACAAAATTGTTGAACTAAATATATGCACAAAATTGTAGTTAATGTTTCCCAAAATTTAGATTCATCTTGTAGGCGTATTATATTGCGACGTTGAAGAAGAATTTTCACAATAATATGGTAGGTACTGTCTTTTTAGGTAGTGTCCTGCCAGGATCATTGAACGAAATTAAATAAAGCAACTCAGAGGTATTCAATATCGAATTAATTGAGGTGTATAATGTTAATCTAATAAGAAAGATGTGATCAGGATATATTGTAGGCAATAAAAAATGGTCTCAGGTAGATACATTTCATTTAAGGCGATGCCATACGTAGTGATGCAAAATCATGTGTTTTAGGTTTGAAAATTTGGTCGCCTAGAAATGTTTCAGATGCTTTAATTAAATACTGCGAGTAGAATACATCTTGGCCTTTAAAATGATCGAGTATTTTTTAGATAAGTATTTTTATAAGCCCAGAAAAAAATAATGTAAAGGCCTATGAAAACTGCTTTAAAGTTCAAAATATCCAACTTACGAACCTATTTTCGGTCATGATTTTATTGTATAAGGTGGAAAATTAAGTTATTTATAAAATGATCGAAAAAAAATTAAATATTTATGCCTGAACATCCACAAAATATAATAAAAGGCACTTTTTCGCCATGTTTTTTTCTTGCATAAATCAAAACAGGCGGATCGTGTTAAGCGGGAATTTAAACCTTATCGCCATCTACGTAAGGGTTGTTATTGATAGCGGCTCAATTTAAAATATTACACGACGTAGTGCATCGCCTTAAGGGTATGTGAGCCCGAAAAGGTAAGTTTTCAGTTTGGACAATTTTGTAGGTAATATATATTTATAGAACTATTTGAGTGATAAATAAGAGATGATAGAGATACTGTAAATGAGACTGGAGTCGCAATATTGTATGCGAATCAGTTTTATTGCAGACTGTTATCAATATTTGCCACAAGTATTGGGGTAGCTGTAGTTAACAATTAGAATGGGAAATGATTCTAACTTACCCTTGGTCTATTCGGTCGATATTGCATTATGGCATTGAGGGATACTGCTCGGTCATAACTGCACACTGCACACGCTTCAGTTATAGACCTGAATTAAATGCGTACAAGTGACATGTTCGATGCACCAGTTTTATGAACAGACTGGAAATGTCTAAATAAATTGTTTCAATGTCACTAAATATATGGACTCCACACTGTCAGACAGGTACAGGTAATTGGGTAACATTTAATTGGGTGGAGGAATGCAGAAACATAGTATATAGTTCTCAACAGAGACTAATACTGATTAATTTGAAACATTTAAAAAAAACTATTTCAATAATTGTAAAGGTACTTTGTGGCACTATTTTGATTTAAATAATAAGGACGCACTTTAACGTTTGAACCACTACTTGGAATGATAAATGCAAATATATATATGCATTATATCTTTTCTTGATACATTTTTTATCGAGGCAAGTACCGCAATAGATCAATTTGACCTCATGAGTTGATTTTCGTGGTATTTTTTTTACATTTTGATCAATTAATTAATTAATTTTAATTTTATGCCCCGGGAACCATTCATTGGATAGCCAACACTCCTGCCATTGGTCACCCCAAGTGGTTCACTACGTTTGGCGACTTAGCAGGGGTGCCCGGGTTCTGAGTGAGGTTTGTCTTCGTTTTGGGCAGTAGGTGGGCAAACGCATCAGCGGATGCGTTTGCCCACCTACTGTATGGCAGGTCGGATCGGGAGAGACTGGTTGAAAGAGACCTTTTGACCTCTCCAGCTGGACTCTATCTCAGTCACTCCTGGAAATATTAACTCCCAGATTCCTAGCCACCCTTTATACCTTTTTTCTTCCCAGAACTTCCTCTACGTCCTTTCTCCTTTTCACTCTTAACAATACTCTTGAACCAAGTGGTCGACTGTAAAATCGTTGTTAATTTAATGTTTATTTGGGCTTATAAAAGTGATCAATTCCACAAAAAGTTGTTGCGTAATTAATTATTTCACTTGTATATTGTACATCGTAAGTGATCGTGTGATTTCGTTGACTCTACAGAGTGCTACAATTCATTGTTTCATAACCTTGACAGTTCAGTACCTATTCATAATGTCTATTCTACCTACTAAAGCGGGTACTAAGTCAAAACGTAATGTTGCCGTAGAGAGCCCCGCTGCTGAGGCTGGTTCAGAGCCAGACTTTGGTAATTTACTAATTTTGTTTAAGGACGAAATTAAAGAAGAAATTAATAAAGTGTTTATGCAATTAAAAACAATGAATGATGCGCTAAGAGAGTGTCACTCCAAAATTAATAACCTCGAAGTCAAAAACAATGAACTTCAAACTAATTATAATCTGGTATTGTCCAAATTAAACCGTCTTGAGCAAACCTCATTAAAAAATAACGTGGAAATTATTGGCATACCGGAAAAAAGAAATGAAAATTTAATAGATATCATAAAATTGCTAGGAGCCAAGGCAGGTGTTGATGTTCTCCCAAATGATATTGATGGAATCTCTCGTACAAGGGTCAAGGAATTACCCAGAGAAAATCCTAAATTTACTCGTCCAATTGTAGTAAAGTTCACAGCCAGCCGCAGTAGAGATAACTTTCTTGCTGCTATAAGGAAGAAAGGCAGTCTCAACTCAAGTGATTTGAAGCTTCCCGGGGACTCCAAAATTTATGTCAACGAGCATCTGACTGCTGCAACCCGTGCGCTCTTCAAGACAGTGAGAGACTTAAGCAAGGATAAAAACTTTAAATTCAGATGGATCAAATACGGAAAAATATTTATACGCAAAAATGAAACTAGTCCCATTATTCAGGTGACATTGGAATCTGACGTGACTCAGGTTTTTTGCTGATAATCTTCTTAGATTTAGCATCGTCTCGTGTGACTATAAGCTATTATCAATTTATTTTTCCTATCTACCTTATCTTTTTTCCTACTTTAAAATATCATCCTTTGTACTGGTTTTTCTTTATTTGTATAATATTAACAACTAACTCTTTTAATACTACCAACTTTAATCCAAATTATCCTACAATTACTGTGCTTGCGTTACTACAACACCACTCTAATATTTATAATTTACTAGAACATGCTTACAACTATTTTATCAATCTTATATTTTATATATTTTATCAACTAAATGTACTAAAATGTTGAATGTATATTATCGAAATGTGGACTGCGTTCTAAGACTGATAGATTTTATTTTAATGTTACCAATAACAACTATGATATTATTATGATAACTGAAACTTGGCTTGTAGACAGTATTGCTAGTGAAGAGCGATTTGACAACCGTTACCTGGTATTTAGGCGCGATCGCAATGAGCAAAAAAGAGGAGGTGGAGTAATGATTGCGTTGAAGAAGCACCTCATAGCTCATGAACGTAAGGATTTTAACACGAATGCTGAAGACATCTGGGTGACTGTTACGATTAATAATTTCATAAAAATTCATTTATGCTGTGTTTACATACCTCCAGGAGTCAATCACTCACAAAATATAAATGAATTCATGGATAAATTATGTGAACTTCGAGGACTACATCACGATGATCATTTTGTCATATCGGGTGATTTCAACTTACCTCAAATTAACTGGTCTTTAAGTAATGGTAATAGTATGCAAATTACGAATGGCTCTAAATCTGAAATTATTTCCAAACTATCTGACACCCTTTCATTTACTGATCTATCACAGTACTGCACCTTTCCAAATAATAATCATACATACCTAGACCTTGTTTTTAGCTCGATACCTGTAATTGTATCAAATACTGACCAGTATCTCATCCCTGAATGTAAACATCATAGAAGCATTCTTGTTGACATTAACATATCTCTGGAAACTCCTATGGTGGACAACAAACGAACAATCAATCTTTTTAGGAAAGCTAACTATGAAACAATAAATAACGTCCTTAGTAGTATTGATTGGGATGCAGAATTTTTAAACCTATCAACCAATACTGCTATTGACCGCTTTTATACAATTTTATATGAAATCATTCGATTAAACGTCCCGTCAAAGGAAGTTCATATTAATAATAAGATCAGTATTAGTTCTATAATACATATTAATAATAAGATCAGTATTAGTTCATATTAATAATAAGATCAGTATTAGTTCTATAATCAACGTGAACGGTCGCGCGCAGTGAAGTAAAGTATTGTCGCAAAAATTGCAAGCGCTGCCGAGCGCCGAGCGATTTGCGCCGAGCGCAGCGATTTAACACATTATGGACACGGCCATTGATAATATAAAAACTGAAATACAAAAAATTACAACAGTGAAAGATTCGAAAGCAAAAACGAACCTAGAACAAAATGTTTATATATTAGAAGAGATTTGGAAAACTGAAAAAATTAAACACCAAAAAGAAATAATCAAACTACAAAAAAAAATTATCGAAAATTACGAAGAACTTACGAAGAAAATTGAAAAAGTCGTAGAAAAAAACAATAAAATACCATCTTACGCGCAAGCTCTAACAGCAAATAAAAAAGAAATTTCAAAAGAAGAGAGGTTCTCTATAATAATATCATCAACTAAAAAAACAACAAAAGCTGCAGAAATATGTGATAAGATACAGAAAGACATCAAACTAGACCAACTTAAAATTGGAATAAATGGATTAAGAAAAACAAATAAAGAGCAAGTAATCATATCCTGCCCAAAAAAAGAATATACCAACACTCTTACGGAGGAAATTAAAAAACTCAATTATAACTTAGAAATAAATGAAATAAAAAAGAAAAAACCCAAATTAATTTTGAAAGGACTCAAATCGAACTTGACGGAAGAGGAAATAGTAAATGGGATACTCACACAAAACGAAGGGATTCAAGACATTGTAACGAAAAACGAAGAAAATAAAATAAATTTGATTACTGAAATAAAATACAAACATTCTAAGAAATACCAACGTGGTACTCGGGATCAAGAAGATGAAGAACAAAACAAATTCTCGAACTATATCGTGGAAACCAGCGGTACAACACGAAAAAATTTGCTATCCTTAGAAAAGATAAATATCCAGTACCAAAGGGTTAACATAGTGGATTGTGATCCTTTAACCCAGTGCTACCACTGCTGCAAATTCATGCACACAGCCGCCAGATGCCTAAATCGAATGAATCCATCGGTGTGCCCGCATTGCACGGGTGATCATACTTTTGCTAAATGCCCTGAAAGAGAAAAAACACCGGTTTGTGCAAATTGCACATCGCAAAATAAGAAATATGGCGAGAAAAATAAAACAGACCACACAGCTTTCAGTAACTTATGTCCCTACAAAAATAAAATGCTGAAAGTAGCAAGAGACAGAATAGACTTCGAAGAAAAATGACAGAATTTTTATATAACGCACTAGACGAAAAAAATAATATTGACGAAAAAACATATAGCAGCTATCAAGAATATCGTACTCACCAAAACGATCTCAATCTCAGTCCTTTAATTCTACACATGAATATAAGAAGTTTGGAACGAAACATGGATGAATTTTTGACAACAGTAAATAATGATCTCAGGAAGCCCGCTTGCATTGTGTTAACGGAAACACATTCAAGTGGCGAAGTGGCGTACTATATACCGGGATATACCTGTGTATCTACTACAAACCGAATTAACAAAAACAGTGGAATCGTTATGTTCCTACAAAATAATTGTGACATATTGTGCGAGGAAGAAATTAATGTGAATGGAACAAACTGCTTACATGTTCAAATGAAGTGTTATAACAAAAAAATTGATATTATCTCTCTATACAGAACGCACTCGTCTACTGTAGGTTTGTTTATAGAAGAATTAAGACATGTGTTATTAAACTACAGAAACGCGAATACAATAGTTTTAGGTGACATTAATTTAAATATATCGCACGATTATACATCGAACGATAAAGATAATTACTTAAATATGATGGCGGAATTGAATTATGTGTCGTGTATTAACTCTTACACCAGAAACGTCAATGGGCAACGTCCATCATGCATTGATCACATTTTCACAAATATCAAGGATATAAATAATTTAAACTCGGGAATTATAAAAACCTCAATTACCGACCATTACATGACTTTGCTACATTACAATTCAATAATACCTCAGGCGATAAACCAACATTGCGGACAAACTGCTAATAATAAGAAAGAAATATCTATTGTTAATATCGAATCTTTGAAAAATAAATTGTCATCGGAATTATGGTTAGATATTCTCCGAAGTGAAAACGTCAACGAGTGCTGTAAAATATTTGAAAATAGATTAACAAACTTTATAAATGATTCAAAAAAAATTATTCCAAAAGGTAATACAGCAAAATTTCGTAAAATCAAACCGTGGATAACAAACACATGGGCTTGCTGTGTCCATAAGACACAAAGAATGGCTTTATAAAGAAACAAAAAAAAAACCACTAGACATTAAATTAAATGGTCATTTTAGAGAATACAAAAATAAATTAACCACGCTCATAAAAAACACGAAAGAAATTTATTATAAAAACAAACTTGATGATTCTGAAAATGACAGTAAGAAAGTTTGGAATATAATCAATGAAATCATGGAAAATAAACAAAAAACCAAAAGTAATACTATTAAGAGTGTAATACAAAACAATAACATAATTAACTGTATTGAAGAACCTAAAAAAGGAGCAAACGCTTTTAATGATTTCTTTGCAAATATAGGAAAGAGTCTAGCAGAAAAAATTACCGTGAAAAAAATAAATAATATGTATATTGAAAATATTCCGAATATAGAAACTAAACTTGAACTCTTCGAACCAACCAATCCGTCTGAAATTGTACAAATTATATCAAAAATGCGAGGTGGTTCTGCTCCGGGAATTGACGGTCTCACCGTAAAAACACTAAAAATCATTAAAAATTATGTTTCTACACCAATCTCTCATATTATAAACAATAGCTTTAAGACAGGAGTTTTCCCGAGCACGTATAAGAAAACCATAATCTCTCCAATATTTAAGTCCGGTAGCCCGGAGGACATTTCTAATTATAGACCCATTTCACTCTTATCTAATATATCGAAATTTTTTGAAAAAATTGCTAAAAAAAGACTAACTGCATTCTTAAATAAAAACAAAATTATAAATGAAAATCAATTCGGTTTCACAGAGGGAAAAAGTACCAAAGATGCCATTGCAAAAATTTCATCTAGTATTCAGAGTACCCTGGACAAATCAAATGAATGTATAGGAATTTTTATTGACTTAAAGAAAGCATTTGACAGCATTTCCCATGAAAAACTTATATTAAAATTAAAAGAAAATGGCATTGACCACTTAGCCCTTAAATGGATAGAAAGCTACTTAACAGAGAGACCTCAAATTGTAAAATTAAACCAAACTTTTAGTACACCACTAACAAGTACATTTGGCATTCCTCAAGGCACAGTCCTCGGACCATTACTATTTTTAATGTATGTAAATGACATTTTCCAACAGAAAATCAAAGGTGAATTAATCTCTTATGCTGATGATACTGTTTTATTAATAAAAGGTCAAACATGGGAACTAGTTAACAAACTTGCAAATGAATGTATTAATATCTTAAAATCATGGTTTGATAATAACCTACTCACACTTAATGCTAAAAAAACAACATATGTATTATTTTCACTACAAAAAATACCTAAACACGAAGTAAATATCATAATCCATGATGAAAATTGTGACAATATCAACTGTGAACTACTTAATCCTATGTGTACTGTAATCAACTCTTCTTCTGAAATCAAATATCTTGGTGTGATCATCGATGAAAATCTGAAATGGAAAAGCCATATTAGGGAGTTAGTAAAGAGAATAAGGAAATGTATATATATATTTGTTAGGTTAAGAAATATTTTAAATGTGAAAATACTAAAAAATGTATATTATGCTCTTGTCCACTCCCTGCTTATTTACGGAATCATAGGTTGGGGAGGATCTTATAAAAACAACCTAAACTCAGTAAAAGTCTCGCAAAAAATTATTATAAAAGTAATACTTAAAAAAAACTCTACTTTCCCAACAAAATTGCTTTTTAAATTGTTTCCAGTACCAAATATTGATGATATATTTAAGCAAACTTCCATTATAAAAATGTGTAAAGAAAAAAATAACACAGAATATCAAGAATTTTATAAACTCATGAGAAATGGAAATCAATTTATTACGCCAATCTTTAAAACAACTCAAATGCAAAACCATTATATTTACCAAGCCATAAAAAACTACAATAATCTCCCTTCCGAATTGCGCTGTATTACGAACCAACAAGAACAAATAAATAAAATCAAACTTTTTTTCAAAAAAACTTATATTAAACAAAAAAAAAAAAAAAAAAAAATATATATATATATATATATATATATATATATATATATATATTATTATTATAATATATATTATTATATTATTATTATTATATCTCATTATGAATTATGAATCTAAGTAAGAATCGTGGCTCCCTTATCAGGCACAAGAGCTCCTCTTTTCTGATAAGGTATACATGACCATATATGAACCTTAATATTATATTTTGCAAAATATGTATGTAAATGTAACCCATATGATGTATATTAAAATAATAAAAAAAAAAAAAAAAAAAATAATTCTTATCCCTATTGGTTTAGTCCAGCCCTAATAAAACTGACTAAGGAAAAATATAAAGTGTTTAAAATGTGGAAAAGGTGGTCCAATCCTTTAGACTACCATGAATTCTGTATCCTTAGATCAAGGCAAAATAAATTGTCTAGAGAATGTCTTAAACAATTTATAACAAACGCTGAACTTAATATATCTCGTGACCCTAAAAACTTTTGGTCTTATGTTAAAGGAAAAAGAAATAATTCTGGTTTGCCTCATGTTATGAAACTGGGCAAAGTGACTGCTGAAAATCCTTTCGCAATATGTAACCTGTTCTCACAGCATTTCGTCTCCACCTTTAATTACAACACTATTTCCGATGTACACTCTACCAACTATCATTTTGACAATCAAGTTAATATCTCCTCGGTATCAGTTTCAAAACAAAAAATAGAAAAAATAATCGATACTATTTCTAGCTCACTGGGTGCGGGTAGTGATAAAATTCCGGCTTTCTTTATCAAAATGTGTAGCAAGGTAATCTCGAAGCCCCTATTATTGCTCTTTCAATCCTCATTGAAAGAAGGTATCTTTCCTGATCGTTGGAAGAGTGCTCTCATCACACCTGTTTTTAAGTCTGGGGCTAAAAATGATGTCCAGAACTATCGACCGATATCTAAATTACCAATCTTTAGTAAAATTTTTGAAAAAATTGTTCATGAACAACTATATAACTGCATCGAGTCTGTAATACTCGTGAACCAACATGGCTTTATGAAAAAAAGATCGGTTGTATCTAATCTTGCCATTTTCATTGAAAATATTACTAAATCAATGGATGATCAAATCCAAGTTGACGTAATCTATACAGACTTCTCAAAAGCGTTTGATAAAATTGACCACAGTCTTCTTTTGTCCAAATTACTAGCTTTGGGAATTCATGGGGATTTATATAGATGGTTAGTCTCCTATCTTAATGGGCGCACTCAGGGAGTAACAATAAATGGCTTCATCTCTGAGATTGTAAATATACCCTCAGGTGTGCCCCAAGGATCTCACCTGGGACCGTTACTGTTTACAATTTTCATCAACGACATTATAAAATGCTTTAATTATGCAAATGTTCTACTTTTCGCTGATGATATGAAAATATTCCTGCCTATTAATTCTATAATTGACTGCTTTAAACTACAAGAAGATCTGTATAGGCTTAATGATTATTGTATCCGCAATCGTCTCAACATGAACACTTCTAAATGTTATGTAATTACCTTCACTAGAAATAAAATTAAGTTTGACCATAATTATCATATAGCTGGCCAACTACTCAAAAAAGTTACACAAATTCGTGATCTAGGTGTTATACTTGACAGTAAACTTACATTTGAGGCTCATATTGATATGATTGTTAAGAAAGCCCTTAGAATACTAGGATTCTTATTCCGTATTGGAAAAGAATTTAATAATATCATAACACTTAAAATATTGTATTTTTCTTATGTTCGCAGTCATCTTGAATTCGCTTCTCCCATATGGAATCCTCAATATAATATTTACATAAATCGCATTGAAGCCATCCAAAGAAAATTTGTCCATCATTTAAATTTCAAACTAAATTCAAACCTTGACGTAAACAGCTCGATGGACCTTTATGGACTTAAGCCATTAAAAACTAGAAGAGACTCCGCAGATATAATATATCTCCATAAAATTATCAATGGCTTTATTGATTGTTCTCCCCTTCTGTCTGAAATTAATTTTAGAGTTCCGAGCGTTAGAACTAGAGAAAAATCACTTTTTCATCTCCATAAATGTTCTACTAATATAAGACAAAATGCGTTTATATTCAGAGCCTGTAGTATATTTAATAAGAATTTTAATGATATGGACATATTCTCAAGTAATTTAGGAACCTTTAAAAGATATGTAATAACTAACATTAAATAATTTTAAATATTCTACTTGAAGTTATCATGTTATTGCTTTGAATCCTTTCCAGTTACTTACCTTCCAATTTATACTCATGTGTTCAATTTAGTTGTAGGTATACATTTATTATATTGTTATTATTGCTATTGTGTAGTGTTATTGATTGCTGCTGTGTTGAAATTTTACAATACATTTTGTTTTGAATTTTAGTTGGTTATTAGTATATCAGTTAAATTTAAATTTTTGAAATTTAGCTGGTTATTAGTATATTATTTGTGTTCCTAGATCTGTTATTATTTTTTATTTATTATTTGCAATTTTGTATTATTTGTAAATTTCTCAGGCCACGGGTACAGAACCCTTAGTTTCTTGTTTTAGTATTTTTTATTATTATTATAATTTTAAGTGAAAATCTGTTATTGGATTTTATCTTTATTATTTAGTTTATTCTTATATATGTAAATAATCTGTTGATTTTCCCAAATAAATAAAAAATAAAAAAAAATAAAAAGACCCTCAACACAGCATCTCTAAAGATGACATAGACCCTGAGGGAGATTATTTTTCTGAGGGCCTCCTGTATGGAGTAATCAAAAATGAAAATTTAAAGATAAATAAAAACTACTATGCAGGATCACTTCAAAAGCCTATTTATGTGCCTATTCTCCAAGAGTCTATAATTGGACAGGAAACAATAAAATATTAACACTGCGCAAATGGTTTTGAAATTTTGTCATTGTGCATTTTGATGAATTTGTACCTCTCTCTGACAATCTGCAGGTCTAAAATAGAAATAGAGAGAGAAGCGGATTATTTCCAGTAGATGAGAGCTAGTTCTGTCCCAGAGATAACAATCAAAACGGAATGAAAGGGATTGTACTTTGATGTCAAAGGGCCCATTGTGTTTGGAGATTCTCCGAATACATATAAAGAAACTGCCAAATTGGAATGACAATGTGCACGACCCCTGAAAGATTAATTACTCGCTAAAGCTACAAATTTATAACCCGGGTTCTGATATTCTCTCAGGAACTACGAAGCGAAACTAGAAAACGTACTTAGATAAAGGTTCAACGGCTTAAATGTTGCCGATTTCAATGTTTTTAACCAAATTGTACAATACAAATAAAATTGTGATTAAAGTGATTTATTTTGGAGGTACTATGCCGTGTTGCGCTACCTCTTTTTTAGCTAACGTTTCTGAAAGCATTACAGTATCCCTCATTAGGGCAGATTTTGTGTAATCATGTGTGATCGATTACACATCTGCCTCGACGATGAACACTGTAATGCTGTTCGAAACGTTGGCCAAAAAAAGATGTAGCTCAACACGGCATAATACCCTAAAAACCTACCTACCCTAAAAAATACCCTATAAAACTAAATCACTATAATGCATGCCGTGAATATCTCAAATCATATAAAACTGTGAATATTTATTGACAGAATTAATATAACGTTAATAGAAAGAACCACTAAAAATTGAACCATTATAACTTCTTTCTAAGAATTTATTTAAAAATGTTGGGTGAGGATTGTACCTTCCATTCCAGTACAAGTCAACATTATTATTATCCTTAAAAAAGTTTTTTTTAAGTAATATCTGAGAGTAGAGAGAAAAAAAATGTGCTACTGACTTGGTACTTTTTTGATTCTAGACCATTTAGCAAGCGGTCTGTCTCTTACGCTTGCTTGAAATCGTATATCGCCATCATATTTGAATTTCTTAATCATGGTGAAACAGTGGTTTCCTCCCGTAGTCGTTCCAATCAGCTCTTTCCTCACTTCGTGAAACCATTGACACCTTTGTGATATGAACATGAGATAATGTCATGTATAGTCGAAGATAACCAACAACGTTTTTTACTAATCAAACTAGCAGTGGGCAAAGCGGCTCAGTTTAGCGAACCGGATCACCAGTTCCAGCTCTTTGTAAAGATCCAGTTCGGTGAATCGGCTCTATTGAACGACAGTTCGTGAAAACTCAACCCCACTTCTCCACCCTCACCCTCACTTCCTCGGCCCTCATTTTTTATTTCATAGTTAAAAGGGAGTCCCAATATCTGTTGAAAAAATCAAATGAAATCGAGAAACCTAGTTTTGTCTGGTAAATAGTTGGAAAAGTAGATTTATAACACCGATTTTCAAAAATGGAGATACATTGAAATAGAAAACTATAGACCCATATATATTATGTCAACACTACTTAAACTTTTGGAAAAGATTGTATTGAGTAAACTCATGCACCAAATTAAACCACTAATAACATCGTATCAACATGGTTTTATGCCATCTAACTTACTACTTACGAACATTTTATTTCCAATGCCCTGTCAAAGGGTCACCAATTTGACTCGATTTATACTGATTTTTGTAAAGCTTTTGATTCTGTTTCTCATCGCATCTTAATGAAAAACGTTTGGGAATAAGTGGAAACTTTCTCGAATGGCTTAAAAGTTATTTATCAAATAGGAAACTGTCTGTAAAAATTATGAGTTTTTATTATTCACAATGTACATTTGTTACGTATAAATTTTTTATAAAATTAGCGACCGGTTTCGACACGTCCGTGTCATTAACTAGCTATTTTAAAACTAAATTTTTAAGTGCAGAAATATGGGGTTTTATTTAGTTTGGTTCTTTGATGGGAGGGATTTGAGGGAGGGGGAGGGGGTTGAGAGGGAGGGAAACGGAGGGAGGAGTCAACATAACGGGGAACATTGTCAATAGAGGTGATTTGCAAGGTGCTATTATTTTATTTACTATATTAATGTTTGAATTAATTTTTTTGTTGATTTCTAATGTTTCTAATGCGCACAAATTAAAATATTTATTAATGTTAGAATGTTTAAACTTAGTTTTATCCCGGTTGAAGCTATGGCCTGTCTCTATCAAATGATTAGCAAACTCGGAGAAATTATTATTTTTTAAACATAGTTCGTGTTCCCTAATTCTGGTTTTGAAATTTCTTGTAGTCATACCTACATACTGCGAGTTACAATCATTACACTCTAAAGTGTATATCCCATTTTTATCTAATTTATTTGAAACATCCTTGTTATTAATTAAGTTTTTTATTTTAGAATTAGTGTAAAAAGCTGTCGAAATATTAACTGGTAACAAGCGGGATATTTTTAAGGATAAGTCGCCTGTATAAAGAAGTTTTTTATATATTAGGTTTTTACTAGATTGAGTGTTATTATCTCCACTATAAATGTACTTTTTAGAAAATATTTTGGTTTGTTTCTTATTAACTAAACAATTAATTATGTCAGGTTTATATCCGTTGTTTAGAGCTATTTGTTTTATAATGTTAATTTCATTATTGAAATTCTCCATATTTAAAGGGACATTAATGGCTCGATGTATCATTGAGTTGAAGGAGGCGAGTTTATGGGACAAAGGATGAATTGAAGAAAAAGGTATAACACAGTCAGTGTGTGTAGGTTTTCTAAAGATGTTAAAAACACACTTATTATTATCTAAGCTGATGCTTAAGTCTAAAAAATTTAAATTGTTATTATCGTTATGTTCCAGTGTGAATTTTATACTTTGGTGAATGTTATTAATAAAAGTGAGAAAATTATCTAATTGTCTGTTGCTACCTGTCCAAATTACAAAAATGTCATCAACATATCTATACCAAACAAATACATTAGCTAAAAGGGAAAGTCCACATTCGAAAAGTTTGTTTTCAAAGGAATCCATAAATATTACAGCAAACAATGGAGAAGCGGAATGCGCAAATAATAACAATATTTCCTCCAAAAATACTGAAAAACAAACCTTAAACAACATCAAAAAAACCATAAAAGAAAATAATTTAACTCTAACCAAAGCCGACAAAGGAAATACCATAGTGATTTTGAACAAAATAGACTACGTTAATAAAGTAGAAGATTTTTTAAAAAGTGATAACTTTTCAACTCTTCCAAAAGACCCTACAAAGAAATTTAAAGAAGATGTCAAGAAGACAATCAAAAGCTGCCCTTTATTATGTGGTGAACCTAAATATAATCATCTAGTATTAACTAATCCACAGCCTCCTAAACTATATGGTTTAGCGAAAATTCACAAACCAAATATCCCCATTAGACCTGTTGTTCCTGCATATTCTAGCCCCAACTATAATATATGTTCTAAATTTGTATCTTTATTCAAATCTAATAATTTATTCAGATCACATCGTTCAATTAAAAACAGTTTGGAGTTAATAAATAAAATCAAAGACTTAGACATACCTAGCAACAGTAAATTAGTGTCCTTTGACGTTGTTAATCTTTTCCCAAGCATTCCCACTAATGAATGTAAAAACCTAATTGTAAACATTTTAAATAATTCCCATTTAGATCGAACCATTGTGAAGGAAATGTCCACTTTCTTAGAAATTTGTACCAATCAAAACTACTTCACCTTTAATGATAAATTATATAAACAGCATAATGGTCTCCCAATGGGAAATCCCGCTTCTCCATTGTTTGCTGAAATATTTATGGATTCCTTTGAAAACAAACTTTTCGAATGTGGACTTTCCCTTTTAGCTAATGTATTTGTTTGGTATAGATATGTTGATGACATTTTTGTAATTTGGACAGGTAGCAACAGACAATTAGATAATTTTCTCACTTTTATTAATAACATTCACCAAAGTATAAAATTCACACTGGAACATAACGATAATAACAATTTAAATTTTTTAGACTTAAGCATCAGCTTAGATAATAATAAGTGTGTTTTTAACATCTTTAGAAAACCTACACACACTGACTGTGTTATACCTTTTTCTTCAATTCATCCTTTGTCCCATAAACTCGCCTCCTTCAACTCAATGATACATCGAGCCATTAATGTCCCTTTAAATATGGAGAATTTCAATAATGAAATTAACATTATAAAACAAATAGCTCTAAACAACGGATATAAACCTGACATAATTAATTGTTTAGTTAATAAGAAACAAACCAAAATATTTTCTAAAAAGTACATTTATAGTGGAGATAATAACACTCAATCTAGTAAAAACCTAATATATAAAAAACTTCTTTATACAGGCGACTTATCCTTAAAAATATCCCGCTTGTTACCAGTTAATATTTCGACAGCTTTTTACACTAATTCTAAAATAAAAAACTTAATTAATAACAAGGATGTTTCAAATAAATTAGATAAAAATGGGATATACACTTTAGAGTGTAATGATTGTAACTCGCAGTATGTAGGTATGACTACAAGAAATTTCAAAACCAGAATTAGGGAACACGAACTATGTTTAAAAAAAAAAAAAATAATAATAATAATTTCTCCGAGTTTGCTAATCATTTGATAGAGACAGGCCATAGCTTCAACCGGGATAAAACTAAGTTTAAACATTCTAACATTAATAAATATTTTAATTTGTGCGCATTAGAAACATTAGAAATCAACAAAAAAATTAATTCAAACATTAATATAGTAAATAAAATAATAGCACCTTGCAAATCACCTCTATTGACAATGTTCCCCGTTATGTTGACTCCTCCCTCCGTTTCCCTCCCTCTCAACCCCCTCCCCCTCCCTCAAATCCCTCCCATCAAAGAACCAAACTAAATAAAACCCCATATTTCTGCACTTAAAAATTTATTTTTAAAATAGCTAGTTAATGACACGGACGTGTCGAAACCGGTCGCTAATTTTATAAAAAATTTATACGTAACAAATGTACATTGTGAATAATAAAAACTCATTAAAAACAAAAAATGTCTAGAAATTGTTACATAGTGAATGCCAAAGAAATACAAAAAATTGTAAAAATTATGTCCACATATTCTTACATACTTTGGCCTGAAGTGGGATCTTCCAAGGTTCCACCTAGAATCAATTCTATTTCTACTATTTATTAAAGACATTTCTTTCATTTTCGATAAAATTAATTTTCTTCTATTCACCGATGATCAAAAGATATTTAAACCGATCTAAAAAACTGATTGTTCGTGTAAATTAACTTTATAAATGGTGCCTCACAAAAAAATTAACCCTAAATAAAGACGAATGCCAAACGATCATTAAAGATCAAAACCCTCCTTAATATTCGACTACTCAATTGATAATATCAATCTTAAAAGAGTCTCCGAATTCAACGAACTTGGGGTTTTCTTTAACTCCAAATTACGCTTCTTGAATCATATTACAACTCTTACCAATAAAAGATTTAAATGCTTGGATTTATTCTCAGAATTGCAAAAGACTTTAATAACCTATAAACCATAAAAATATTATCCACATCTTTGTTTAGAAATCGGGTTGAATATAATTCATCCATTTTAACTCACATTGCTTACAGATTGAAAAAATGTTGGTATTTCTTTAAATGATTTCAATCGTGGATATTATTTTTTTTATATTAAATTGTTAATTCTAGGTAGGGCTGCTTTGATGTCATTAAAATCATTACAAATATCTCCGAAGATCACTAGATGGAAAATATTGGTTCACAACAATAAATTTGTACCAAATTCTATCATGGAATTAATAGATGTCGCTCATATTTTCGTTTTAGATTTTGAAATATTTAGAACCAAATTAGTTCATTACTTTTTTATGGCCTTTAGGGAGTTAGTGAATAAATAAATAATAATTACAATAAACTCGTAGTTCAATGAAAAGTTGACATCGCGTTCAAAAATGTATTTTCCTGATTTTCTCTCATTTTAAATTGTTATAAATTAGGGTCCTTTTAATTAAACTCCGTTATTGAGAGCAAACTGAATCACTTTATTTGACAATAAATATCCACTATCACATGATATGACTAGGCACTTTTTACAGTAAATATTCTGGATACAGGCTAGTTCTTGTAGTTCTTTTTTTAGGAAATGTGAAACCTTTGATTGTTTTTGAGCAAGAGCGAGTTTTTAAGGAAAACCAACCTTTTATATGAAAAGACTGTTGACATACTTCAAATTCAAAAAGCCGCAATACAGGAATCGGCCTTGCCGACGCGACTTAATTACAAATAAATAGCAGAGGCCAGAACCTTTCATAAATACTATTACCTAACCTTCATAGGTGTCACTAGTGGTACATAATTACTCTGAAAATTATACATAAATCAAAACTAAAATTTCCTCTGAAGTCATAAGATTTGTGTGTAGATAGTTAAATACCTACCCAATTTATTAATAAACATGACTGAAGTGTGCACGCATACAATGAATCCATAAAAGTCAACCCGGATTGGTAGTGACCCGCGAGCGTGAGGCCATTGAAAAATCAGAAGGATCTCCGCTCATCGAGTCACCTCCGTCAGCGGCTCACCAGTTCCGCCGCGGCTCTCCGGCTCACCAGCTCATTCGTTTGCGAACCGGATCTTACGGATCCGAACGATTAACTTCTAAATCAAACAATGAAAGCCGAGGTATAACCACTGATGCTGGGGCATCCATCATCCCGTTTTGTGATGAATGGAATTATTTATGTCATAAGACTTTAAGGGACTTAAATGTGTGGATGACGATATTGGAAAAGTGATCAATCACTATTGTGGCATTTGTGACAATAATTAGGGAAGTGGTGTAAATAAAATAATATTTAAGCGTAGAGGCTACAAAGTTTGGAGTTCGGAACATTGATACATGTTTGAAAAATAAAATATTTTCTTTTGTTTCTCTCCGTGGGAAATAAAATAAACTTTTGTATTTTGTAACTACTGAAACCCATCCCTAGTGCCAAGCGAAGCAAAAATAAATCGCAATACTAGGTTGAGTTCCGTGATTTAAGAAGTGGGTTTGGGTACCGCCAGCCCGGGAAGCATTTATTGGATAACCAACACCTCTGCCATTGGTCACTCCAAGTAGTTCGCAACGTTTGGTGATTTAGCAGGGGTGGCCATGGTTCATCATGTGAGGTGTGTTCAGCCCACCAGCTGCGTGGCATGCCAGATCGGGAAGGAGGTTTTGGGGAGACCCTTTGACCTCTCCAACTGGTATCTCGATCCATCTCCATATTCATTCGTCCGTCACCACAGGACACACTGATCCCTAGACTCCTACCCAGCTCTCATACCTTTTACCTTCCCTGAACTTCCTCTTCTTCCTTTCCTTAAAAAAGACCTCCCAGACAACATCCCTAAAGATCAAAAGCAACACAAAGCAACGTTTGAATTCTCAGTGATTGTTTTACATCAGGGCGATATTGAGAGTATCTCCCACTCAGACACGTGCCGCAAATATACTGCTTGTTATTTTGAATCAATAAAATTATGAAATATGAATTAATCGAATAATAATTTCTCGCGCTTCTGAAATTTGAACCGCGACATTCGGATTGCTAGTCGAGAGTCACAGCCTTACCCCTACCCACACACAGGCAATGTTTTAGTAGGTTCCTTTAACTCATCTTTGTTTTATATAATTTATGTGCATTCAATACTTTTTTCTTAAAACTTTTTTTTTTTTTTTTATAGTGAATACCTCACAAGAGTCCCAACTGCTCCCGTCTGGAGCCAGTGAGACTATGGCATCCCCAATTGGGGGATGTTGTGAGGCTGAAGGTAAGTGGGGAAGGGAAAGAGGAAGGTGGGGAAGTACCTGGCTATTCAGATCTAGTCACTAAACACGGCTAAAGCCATTTGGAGCAACGTTTCAATTCTGAATGGTGGTCTTACACCAGGGCGATACTGGTAGTATCTTCCACTCTGGAACGTGCCGCAAATATACTATATATTATTTTAATTAATAATTGTGAAATAACACAAATTAATCAAATAAAATTTATTTGCGCACGCCGGGTTCGAACCCGCGACCTTCGGAATGGCAGTCCAATGCGTTACCACTGGACTATGCCGGCCGTCAATTATGCACTTATGTACTTATGCGGTAAAATTATTGGGAAAAAACATTATAAAAAAGTTTATATTATATGACTCACACCCAACCTCTCACTCGTAACCTCAGAATAGAAATGACGACGTTTATTAAAACCTTGCGCACACAAATTCGGTCTCCCATTCTTTTATCATCTATTTCAATGGTTCCCATTTAGTATTTTTTAGGTACCGATCCGAGAAAGAGCCGAAACTAGTGTACCCCTTGTAGCCAAAATGAAAAAAATAATAAATGTATTCTACTCGCAGTATTTAATTAAAGCATCTGAAACATTTCTAGGCGACTAAATTTTCAAACCAAAAACACATGATTTTGAATTACTACGTATGGCATCGCCTTAATGATAATATTTTTTTAAATATTCACAAAATATTTTATTTTTTTCTAAACCATCGAAGAATTAGTATCCGCTTTAATAATTCTTTACGTATGAGATAATTCATATGTAGATAATTCATATAAAGAACATATTTCATATAAAATCCATAAAAATAAATGAAAAAAACCAAGGCGCACAACTCACGCCGCTGGGAGGCGCTAGTGTAGCTTGTTGCCATCAGAATGTATGGAAAATGTCAGAAGTTGAAGGTATTATTGATTTTAGTAGTTTTTAGACCTTATCTACGCTTAATAGTAATCGCGAACCTCTGATCTATTCACTCTTTCAAAATCGCATATACGACAAGTTCAAAAATTTTCCCCCAAGGGTGAAAGCCAAATACGATGAAAAAGGTGATTTTGAATTACTACGTATGGCATCGCCTTAATGATAATATTTTTTTAAATATTCACAAAATATTTTATTTTTTTCTAAACCATCGAAGAATTAGTATCCGCTTTAATAATTCTTTACGTATGAGATAATTCATATGTAGATAATTCATATAAAGAACATATTTCATATAAAATCCATAAAAATACATGAAAAAAACCAAGGCGCACAACTCACGCCGCTGGGAGGCGCTAGTGTAGCTTGTTGCCATCAGAATGTATGGAAAATGTCAGAAGTTGAAGGTATTATTGATTTTAGTAGTTTTTAGACCTTATCTACGCTTAATAGTAATCGCGAACCTCTGATCTATTCACTCTTTCAAAATCGCATATACGACAAGTTCAAAAATTTTCCCCCAAGGGTGAAAGCCAAATACGATGAAAAAGGTGGTTTTATGTATGTATATACAGTATTCATAATACGGAGATTTAATTATATTATTTTTTTCTTATCCTCCCCCATCATGCACAATGGTGTGGATTCCAATTTACAACAATGGAACCCGCATGATCGCGCATAAAAAACAAACTGTTCTCAAATAATGGTGTTTGTGTAAATCTTATAGAACAATCTCATGCGTATTATTATTACCTTGCTCACTTTTCTTCATTTCATAATATGATGGTAATTTTTTTATCTTCATTGTTCCCATTTCCTGATATATTAAGTAAACAAATACTTTGTATGAATAATTTTTGATGGGTTTTCTGGTTTATCGCAAGTACACTCGTATATCGTCGAGTAAAGTTGTTTACGTTTTGTCATTGCAGGTTGCACATCTTCTGTACAGAGGCATATCAAAATGGAAGTCGTAAGATCGTGACATCATAATGCAAGGATGAAAAGTCTTTTAACTACAATGTTGTTCCTGCTTATTCTTGCATCAGGTAAGCCAATATTATACAAATAATGATAACAACGCGCATAACGTTATTTTGCACTTGGTGTATATTATAATTTGTGAATTTAACACAACAATACAATTGGACAATGTTACGTTACTCTTATGTGTTTGGTAAATCTAGGTCCAATGTAACTCCGAAATAAATAAATATATATTAATATTTTTAATGATCAACTAATGTGTATGAGACAAGGTTTTTATGCATATTACACAAAGGATAACAAACTATTCTTATTAGAAGGCTGAGGGTTCAATTCCCGTCGGCCGCATTTATTCTTTCTTGGAAGATTTTTTCAATTTGTATGGGTGTTTTAGGTGAATAATAATTATTTTTAACTTATCCAAATGTTAATAAGACAAGGTTTTTTATGCATATCACAAAGGATAACACATTATTTTAAGCATTAATTAATCGCCTGAATTATCCTTACAAATTGAAAATATCTCCCGAGTAAAAATAAATGCCGCCGACGGGAATTGAATCCGCACCTTCTGCTCTCCGGTCAGGTGCTCTGAACCATGAAGCAACGTCGGCTTATTCCCAACCCGCCAAATAATTCAATATGTACAAGTACTTCAATCAACAATTACTGCTTATTATATTTTTTTACCTGTAAACAACCAAATTTATTTTTATAGGAAAGGCTTTGTTAGTGCTGAATTTCCCGCTAGATAGCGTCTTCCTAATTTAATTTTTACTAGGGAGATATTTTCAATTTGTATGGATTTTTCAGGCGAGTAATTAATGTTTATAATAATTTGTTATCCTGAATAATTATTGCTTTTAATGATTTGTTAACTACTATAATTCAATTTATACTGTCTAATTGACAACTCAGTATTGCCAGATAAACCGATGTGGTTATCCCATAGGTTGCGAGATTTTAAAATTCTATTGTGATTTAGGACAGAATCAATTTTACAGTGCGGTCGGTAGTTTCACAGAACAATTCGCAAAATTTCATAGTAAGTATTAAAGTTCGGCGATTGTTCTATGCTAGTTCTGTTATATCGCATTGATTTCTGAATTCTACACTTATTTACTAAAACATACCAGATTTTTCGAGTTCTGTGTTTATTGAAACAAAACAGTTCAAATACAGCATGCTACTGATATTTTGATATAATAAAGTACAATTTGTGGGTGAAAACAACTATTATTTATCGTGAAAACAAAAAAAAAACATTAAAATTTTAGAATTGGCTAATAATTATATAAAAAAATTCAAAACGATAAAATAATATTAAGATAGAATATATCTGGTTATGCTATGGCAAGAATATTTCAAATAGAATTTTCCGTTTAGATGGATCAACATCGGTTTTAATTTGGCGCTTTAAGATTGAGCTGAATATCACATTTAATTTTTTTAAACTTTATTTGTTTCGATAATTACATAAAAATGTTGCAAACCGTCAGTCGAAATAATACTAACAACAGTGACAACCATTATTTGTAAACATGTCGCTGACCCTACTTGACAACAGCTGTGCTAAAGAGGATTTAC